>NC_135547.1:55598450-55903003 GCF_045843805.1 Urocitellus parryii
TCCTATAAAATGTACCAAAAGATATTACTTTAACAGCTTTGGTTCAAGGGGCACCAGCCTGTTCAGACTACCTGAGCTTCAGCAGTGGCATGCTTTCAGGTGGGACTGTTAAGGTTGTCCAAATCACTGGGTTAACATTCTACTCATGTTTTCATCCTAGAAAGGCCATTTAAGGTCTATTTTTAGAAGAAATACAAGAAGAAGACTTAAGAAAAAGTTTTTAAAGAACTTGAAAATCCATTGAAAAATAGTTTAGCAATCTATCTGTTTAATTCCGTGAGTTTTATTGCAGACCTTCTATATACCCAAGCATGGTGTGCCTGGCTGCCATGGGAACAGCAAAGACAAGTGTAAACCATCTCTGCACCTGAGGTTCTTAGGATCTGGTTGGTGAAATAAGCATGAGACACATTTAACTATAAATAACTCACTCAGCAACCCAATGTACAAGAACTTCCACAATTTTTTTTTTTTGGACCAAGAATTGAACGAGGGGCACTTTAACATTGAGCTACATCCCCAACCCTTTTTCATTTTTTATTCTGAAACAGTTGCCTCCTTAAGTTGCTAAGGCTGGCCTCAAACTTGCAATTCTCCTTCCTCAGCCTCCTGAGCCACTGCTATTATAGGTATGCACCACCACATCCAGCCAGAGTGGAATATCTTCCCTCTCCTTCCTTTATGGTTTTGCTCATAGTTTTCACCCTATATGCCCGTCTGGACTCATTCTAAACACAAATTCCTTCATGAAGACTTTACTCCCAAGTAAGCACAACACTATGCCACACTCACCCCCAAATCCAATGTTATTTCTCCTTTTTCCTCTCCTATTGCACCTTAATTCTTCTTTGGGTGCGAGTTGTCTCTATATCTTATCTCTAACACTGAATTTTAAGTCATAAAAATAGTAACATTATTTTATTCTATCTCATAGGTATTTGTGTTTCATAAGAGACAAAATAGAAGACAATTTCTTGTTTTAAAGAATTAAAAATGAATGTAAGAAAATATCATGGTCATCTGCCAAAATGTATAGTATAGATAACAATGTTTGAAAATAGGTAGCTTATTTTTCCTTTAAAATTCAATTTATATATATGGACGTATATGTGTATATATATATATGTATGTATATATGTACGTATATATGTATGTATATACACACATAAATACATATATATTCCTATAAAATTAATTAATCCTTTTTCCAAAATGTAACAGCTAAACTAATATTTACTGTATGTTCATTGCTCTATATAATATAGTTTTCACATATGTAAAAGCACATTATTTAGTCAAAACTATCATATTGAATTTTTCCTGTAATTCCTAGGGGCTGTCAACTGCTCATTAAATCTTGATTTTCTGTCAGGAGGAATTAATAATCTTGCCTTTGAGTGAATTTGGAAGCAATGAGGGATTGAGCAGAAACATTTGAATACCCTCTCGGTGTTAAATTGGTTATCCAATTTTCAACTTAGTCTTAATGGGAAAAAAGGAATAAATTGAATTCAGAAGCTGTTCTGTGCTTTTTAATATTTCCTCTCCTTCTTAACTAAATTAAAATGGAAGGGTATAGTTCATTCTCAATGATGGGGGGAAATCTATTTTCATTCACTTAGAGTGAGACTTAATATTCAAATGAGACTTAATATATGTATGGACATTCCATAAGGCTGATTCTATAAGGCAATCCTCTGGAAATCAAAGAAAAATTCATTATGATAACACAGAAATTGGTTTGAATGAGGTTTAAATAGTGTGGTTTTTGACCTAACAACAAAGAATCCTTCTATTCTCTCCTCCCAAATGAATTTTATTGTCAAATATTGGTAATACCAATTATTGATATGGCACCTCAGTCTCTAAAAGCAAAACTCTCCTATTATTGCCTTATAGATACTAACTTGCATCAAACTATAAAAACATAGGTCTTAATTTTTAGTTTCTGCTACACATGTCTGTACTATGACCTTGGATTTAAAGTCCATTAAAAGAATAAAATATTGGTCCAGAGGAGCTTGGCGGGACTGCAAGGAGTGAGGAGAAAGAAGATGGCGGCGAAGGGACTGCATCACCCCAGGGCGCCGCGTCGCTAAGTGGGAGAAAGACAATGCAAAACGGCTGAAGGATATCTTTGGGAAGTTCCAGTGAAATTGAGGTGCTCCAGAATCTAGTGGACAGATTTCCATCGTGCGAAGTTCGGCTCTGAGAGCTCCATTTCCCCGCACGGAGGGTCGCATAGCCTGACAGGCGATCGCCCGGAGGCTGGAGTCTGTGGCGCGCGCCGGGGAGCGGCAGGGTGCCGGAGCGGGGGAACAGCGATACGGATCCAGGGGGGCTCCCGCCAGTGGTACATCGGAGCCCATAGTGCTGAGTTCCAGCTTTGAAACAGAGGAGAGAAGCGGCCCAGTTTGGTTCCAGACACCGGTCGGACCACAGTGGAGAACAGCAGCCGCCATTTCGGAGAGATGATGTAATCATCCCCGTGTTCTACTGATCTCAGCCCATTCAACTACGAACAGGTGATATCAGGCTGGTATTTGCCTGCGTCTAGCAGACAGATTTCTTGCTCAGGCTCGGGGCGGGGGTTCTTGTGGAGAATACTCCTAGAGGCTCATGCCTGGCAAGGCGTGCGCCGGGCACTGAGCAGCTGGATTCTGGTCCCCGGGGCTAACCTGGCCCAGGTCTGAGAAAACTGCGGAGACTGCCGGCGGAGGCCAGCTCCAAGTGGAGCGTGCGCTGAGCTTGGGGCGACTGTGTTCTAACTCCTGGAACAGTTTTGGCCTGGGGCTGGGGAACCCGTGGGGGTTGCTCCCTGGAGCCAGCTCCCAGCGGAGAGTGTATCAGAGAGGCGGGGTTCCGGCTACCTAAGCTGCTTTGGCCCAAGGCTAGGGAACCAGCGGTGACTGCTTCTCAATCAGGGTCCGACTGGGTGTTGTAGGGGCAGATTGGAGCTTCCTCCTGCGCCCAGAGCAGGCCAAGTGACCCGCCGGCGTGGTACCATGACACCCCAAACGCAGCTGGGGCTGAAGAGAGCAGCCGCCCACGCCTAGAATAGGACCAGCGATTCCGCGGCGCAGTAGCCAAGTAACCTCATTTGGAGTAGGGGCTGTGCGGAGCTGCCATCCGAGCAAGCAGGGCAGGCAGACCTGCCGCCAACTGGCAAGACAGGCCAGGTAGCTTGCCACCGTGGTGGACACGTAAAACCGAGGCAGTCGCGTCACACTGGTTGGAGTGGGGGTGGAGCAGGGTCGCCGCCCGGGTCCGGAGGGGGCTCAGCGACCCATTGGAGAGGTAGTCAGGTACCCCCATTGGGAGTGGGGGCTGTGCAGAACTGTGACCCACCGGCCTAGAGGTCTGCCAGCGCGGTAGACTCGTCACACCAATTGGAGTGGGGGCCCAGCTGAGCCGCCACCCACATCCAGATCAGGACCAACGATCCCAGGGCGCGGTAGTTACGTTACCACAATTGGAGTGGGGGCAGAGCAAAGCCACCACCAGTGCCCGCAGCGGGGGCAGACCTGCGACCGATCAGCGGGGTAGACAGACCACCATAATTAGAGGAGGAGCACAGCCAATACCCTCCCAGCAAGGGAGACTTCCCAACTATACAAGAGCAACATAAATAAATAGGGGGTAAATTTCAAAAACACAACAGTGGCACCAAGCAGAAAGAAACGCCAGCAGTATGAAAAGACAAGGAAAGAAAGGACCACAAGTAATGCAGGTCAACTCAACTTTAGAAGAGGTAATAGCTGCAACAGATGGAATGTCAGATAAAGACATCAGGATTTATATGCTTCAGATGATCTGGAGTCTCAAGGAAGACATGAGACAGCAAAATCAGACAATGAAAGATCACATTGACAAACAAATCCAGGAAGTAAAAGATCAATTTCACAGGGAGATAGAGGTAATAGAAAACAAACAAATAGAAATTCTAGAAATGCAGGAAACTATAAACCAACTTAAAAACTCAATTGAGAATACTACCAGCAGAGTAGATCACTTAGAAGAGAGAACATCAGACAATGAAGACAAAGTATTTCAACTGGAAAAGAACATAGACAGCTCAGCAAGTCTGCTAAGAAACCATGAGCAGAATATCCAAGAATTATGGGATAATATCAAAAGACCAAATTTAAGAGTCATTGGGATACAGGAAGGCACAGAGCTCCAAACCAAAGGAATAGAAAGTCTATTCAGTGAAATAATATGAGAAAACTTCCCAGACTTGAAGAATGAGACAGAATCCCAAATCCTAGAAGCCTACAGGACGCCGAATGTGCAAAATCATAAGAGATCCACACCTAGACACATTATAATGAAAATGTCCAACATACAGAACAAGGAGAGAATTTTAAAAGCTGCAAGAGAAAGAAAGCAGATTACATTTAGGGGTAAACCAATCAGGATAACAGCTGATCTCTCAACACAGACTCTGAAAGCTAGAAGATCCTGGAATAACATATTTCAAACACTGAAAGAAAATGGGCTCCAACCAAGAATCGTGTATCCGGTGAAATTAAGCTTCAGATTAGAAGATGAAATTAAAACCTTCCACGATAAACAAAAGTTAAAAGAATTCGCAGCTAGAAAACCATCTCTTCAAAAAATCCTTGGCAAAACATTACAGGAAGAGGAAATGGAAAATAACATTGAAAACCAACAATGGGAGATAGGACAGTAAAGGGGGGAAAGTAGTCAAAGAGGATAACAAATCAGGGTTAGTAACATCAATAAACAAATATGGATAGAAGAACAAACCATATCTCAATAATAACCCTAAATGTTAATGGCTTAAACTCACCAATTAAGAGACACAGGCTAGTAGAATGGATCACAAAACAAGACCCAACAATATGCTGTCTACAGGAGACGCATCTGATAGGAAAAGATATTCATAGACTGAAGGTGAAAGGCTGGGAAAAATCATACCACTCATATGGACTGCGGAAACAAGCAGGAGTGTCCATACTTATATCTAATAAAATAGATTTCAAGCCAAAGTTAATCAAAAGGGACAAAGAAGGACACTTCATACTGCTCAAGGGAACCATACACCAACAAGACATAACAATCATAAATATATATGCCCCAAATAATGGTGCAGCTGTGTTCATCAAGCAAACTCTTCTCAAGTTCAAGAGTCTAATAGACCACCATACAATAATCATGGGAGACTTCAACACACCTCTTTCACCACTGGACAGATCTTCCAAACAAAAGTTAAATAAGGAAACTATAGATCTCAATAATACAATTAACAATCTAGACTTAATTGACATATATAGACTATACCACCCAACATCAAGTAGTTACACTTTTTTCTCAGCAGCACATGGAACCTTCTCAAAAATAGACCATATATTATGTCACAGGGCAACTCTTAGACAATATAAAGGGGTAGAGATAATACCATGCATCTTATCTGATCATAATGGAATGAAACTGAAAATCAATGATAAAAGAAGGAAGGAAAAACCAAGCATCACTTGGAGAATGAACAATAGGTTGCTGAGTGATCAATGGGTTTTAGAAGACATTAAGGAGGAAATTAAAAACTTCCTAGAGTTAAATGAAAACACAGACACAACATATCGGAATCTATGGGACACATTGAAAGCAGTTCTAAGAGTAAAATTCATTGCTTGGAGTTCATTCCTCAAAAAAAGAAAAAACCAACAAATAAATGATCTCATACTTCATCTCAAAATCCTAGAAAAAGAAGAGCAAAACAACAGCAAAAGAAGTAGAAGGCAAGAAATAATTAAAATCAGAGCTGAAATTAATGAAATTGAAACAAAAGAAACAATTGAAAAAATTGACAAAACTAAAAGCTGGTTCTTTGAAAAAATAAATAAAATTGACAGACCCTTAGCCATGCTAACGAAGAGAAGAAGAGAGAGAACCCAAATTACTAGCATACGGGATGAAAAAGGCAATATCACAACAGACACTTCAGAAATACAGAAGATAATCAGAAATTACTTTGAATCCTTATACTCCAATAAAATAGAAGATATTGAAGGCATAGATAAATTCCTTGAGTCCTATGATCTGCCCAGATTGAGCCAGGAGGATATAGACAACCTAAACAGACCAATAACAATAGAGGAAATAGAAGAAACCATCAAAAGACTACCAACTAAGAAAAGCCCAGGACCGGATGGGTATACAGCAGAGTTTTACAAAACCTTTAAAGAGGAACTAACACCAATACTTTTCAAGCTATTTCAGGAAATAGAAAAAGAGGGAGAACTTCCAAATTCATTCTACGAGGCCAACATCACCCTGATTCCGAAACCAGACAAAGACACTTCAAAGAAAGAAAACTACAGACCAATATCTCTAATGAACCTTGACGCAAAAATCCTCAATAAAATTCTGGCGAATAGGATTCAAATACATATCAAAAAAATTATACACCATGATCAAGTAGGATTCATCCCTGGGATGCAAGGCTGGTTCAATATACGGAAATCAATAAATGTTATTCACCACATCAATAGACTTAAAAATAAAAACCATATGATCATCTCGATAGATGCAGAAAAAGCATTCGACAAAGTACAACATCCCTTTATGTTCAAAACGCTAGAAAAATTAGGGATAACAGGATCATACCTCAACATTGTAAAAGCAATCTATGATAAGCCACAGGCCAGCATCATTCTGAATGGAGAAAAATTGAAGGCATTCCCTCTAAGATCTGGTACAAGACAGGGATGCCCTCTCTCACCACTTCTGTTCAACATAGTCCTCGAAACACTGGCCAGAGCAATTAGACAGACGAAAGAAATTAAAGGCATAAAAATAGGAAAAGAAGAACTTAAATTATCACTATTTGCAGATGATATGATTCTATACCTAGCAGACCCAAAAGGGTCTACAAAGAAGCTATTAGAGCTAATAAATGATTTCAGCAAAGTGGCCGGATATAAGATCAACACGCATAAATCAAAGGCATTCCTGTATATCAGCGACAAATCCTCTGAAACGGAAATGAGGAAAACTACTCCGTTCACAATATCCCCCCAAAAAATAAAATACTTGGGAATCAACCTAACAAAAGAGGTGAAAGATTTATACAATGAAAATTACAGAACACTAAAGAAAGATATAGAAGAAGACCTTAGAAGATGGAAAAACATACCCTGCTCATGGATAGGCAGAACCAACATCATCAAAATGGCGATATTACCAAAAGTTCTCTATAAGTTCAATGCAATGCCAATCAAAATCCCAACAGCATTTCTTGTAGAAATAGATAAAAGAATCATGAAATTCATATGGAATAATAAAAGACCCAGAATAGCAAAAACAATGCTAAGCAGGAAGTGTGAATCAGGCGGTATAGCGATACCAGACTTCAAACTATACTACAGAGCAATAGTTACAAAAACAGCATGGTACTGGTACCAAAACAGGCGGGTGGACCAATGGTACAGAATAGAGGACACAGTAACCAATCCACAAAACTACAACTATCTTATATTTGATAAAGGGGCTAAAAGCATGCAATGGAGGAAGGATAGCATCTTCAACAAATGGTGCTGGGAAAACTGGAAATCCATTTGCATCAAAAAGAAGCTGAATCCCTATCTCTCGCCGTGCACAAAAGTTAACTCAAAATGGATCAAGGAGCTTGATATTAAATTAGAGACACGGCATCTGATAGAAAAAAAAAGTTGGTTATGATCTACATACTGTGGGATCGGGCCCCAAATTCCTCAATAGGACACCCATAGCGCAAGAGTTAACAACTAGAATCAACAAATGGGACTTACTCAAACTAAAAAGTTTCTTCTCAGCAAAAGAAACAATAAGAGAGATAAACAGGGAGCCTACATCCTGGGAACAAATCTTTACTCCACACACTTCAGATAGAGCCCTAATAACCAGAATATACAAAGAACTCAAAAAATTAGACAATAAGATTACAAATAACCCAATCAATAAATGGGCCAAGGACCTGAACAGACACTTCTCAGAGGAGGACATGCAATCAATCAACAAGTACATGAAAAAATGCTCACCATCTCTAGCAGTCAGAGAAATGCAAATCAAAACTACCCTAAGATACCATCTCACTCCAGTAAGATTGGCAGCCATTAGGAAGTCAAACAACAATAAGTGCTGGAGAGGATGCGGGGAAAAGGGCACTCTTGTTCATTGCTGGTGGGACTGCAAAATGGTGCAGCCAATTTGGAAAGCAGTATGGAGATTTCTTGGACAGCTGGGAATGGAACCACCATTTGACCCAGCTATTCCCCTTCTCGGTCTATTCCCTAAAGACCTAATAAGAGCATGCTACAGGGACACTGCTACATCAATGTTCATAGCAGCACAATTCACGATAGCAAGATTGTGGAATCAGCCTAGATGCCCTTCAATAGATGAATGGATAAAAAAAATGTGGCATTTATACACAATGGAGTATTACTCTGCATTAAAAAATGACAAAATCATAGAATTTGGAGGGAAATGGATGGCATTAGAGCAGATTATGCTAAGTGAAGCTAGCCTATCTTTAAAAAACAAATACCAAATGACCCCTTTGATATAAGGGGAGTAAACAAGGACAGGGTAGGGACGAAGAGCTTGAGAAGAATATTTACAGTAAACAGGGATGAGAGGTGGGAGGGAAAGGGAGTGAGATGGGAAATTGCATGGAAATGGAAGGCGATCCTCAGGATTATACATAAGGACATATAAGAGGAAAGGAGGGGTAAGACAAGATAATACAAATGGAAGAAATGATTTACAGTAGAAGGGGTAGAGAGAGAAAAGGGGAGGGGAGGGGAGGGGAGGGGAGGGGGGATAGTAGAGAATAGGACAGACAGCAGAATACATCAGACACTAGAAAGGCAATTTGTCAATCAATGGAAGGGTAACTGATGTGATTCAGCAATCTGTATACGGGGTATAATTGGGAGTTCATAACCCACTTGAATCAAACTGTGAAATATGATGTATTAAGAACTATGTAATGTTTTGAACGACCAACAATAAAAAAAAAAGAATAAAATATTGAACAACATTGATAAATAGTCATAAAACCTTGTGGACTTTTTCCCCTCTCCACTCATTCTTTTTTTCTTGGCCAAGTAATATCAGGTACCATCCATCAGTGTGTTTAATCATCATAAGACTGCTAATAGAAGATGTCCATCCACTAGGCAGTACAGAATTACAATCATGTTCTCAGATAGACAGAAAGGGGTGGAGAGTATTTCTCTCTGTGCAGCATGACTATATGACCTCGTATGTGTCACTCACTTGCACTCTCATTTTCAAACACCAGGTATCACTTTGCTTGAAATTGCCTGGGCTTTTTTTTTTTTCCTGCAAGTTAAGAAGTAGTTGTACAACACGCAACTTCACTAAGCATTTTATATGGATGTGTTTCACTTGCATGGCAGTCATTATACTTCACATGAAGCAATAAGATACAACAGTAAGGACCCCAGTCAGAAAGAGCTGAAGGCCCATGTATGTCTCATCTTTTCTCCCTGTTTCCCCTACTTTTGCTAGGGTTGGATGACATCACCACCCAGACTGGTGGTAAAACTGTACAAGAAACTGTCTTCTATCTAGCTCAGATACAGTACTTATCTAACTCAAACCTGCTTTGGGTATGGAAGGTTTTGTCTGGTTATGTTGGATAGATTTTCTCTTACAGCTTTTGCCATCCTAAAGCAAGAAAAATCTAAATGTCAACAACAGAATAAAATGAGTATAATAAGAAGTAGAAAGAAGTAAGGAGTGAAGGACAAATGCTAGATACTCACCTGTGGATAATTGGCAGTTGTCAACAGATCTCTAATCTTTTCCTTAAAAAGATGTTAAAACACAACAAGCATGCCTCTTTCTTTAGGTAGATGATGTTTGGATTTCCACCAAAGCCTATGCTTTTTTAAAATATTTTTTATTTGTTGATGGACCTTTATTTTATTTCCTTATTTATATGTGGTGATGGGGATCAAACGCAATGCCTCACACATACAAGGCAAGCACTCTACTGCGGAGCTACAACTCCAGCCCCCAAAGCCTATGATTTGGATTTTAAAATCAACCTTCAGATTAGATGCTGATAACCTTTGCTTTTTGAGGTGACTAGTGCCAGTACCTCCTTTGAAGGTTTCTGCTGACTCATTTTGATTTATAGCATTCCAATCTTTGCTTCCACACAACACTTATTTGTGTACCAATTTGGAGCATATGCAGTCACTTCATCTATTTCTCAAAGAATTTTCACAGGATTAGTATCATTATCCCCATTTATACATGAATAAATTGAGACCCAGAGAAGTTAAATATGTTGCCTAAGGTCATATAGCTGGTAAATGATAGTGAGTTGGCCTGAGATCTGCCTAATTCTTAATCCTTTGTTCTTTGTGTTGCTCCATGTCATTTTCCTGTTATGGGATCTTTTATACATTTGTCCTCCACAAATAAATTACAGTGAGTTTGGCATCAATCTTTTTGAGTTGGTCTTGGCTGAAGATCACTGATGGAAATACTCAAGTGATGACTGGGAAAGGTCCAATTTCAAAGCTATGCTTTAATACCTGTCAGCCTGAGGATACTAAAGTACTTTGTGCATCCATAGCTAAACTCCCTACTCATTCATTCATTCCTATTTTGTGTGTGTGTGTGTGTGTGTGTGTGTGTGTGTGTGTGCGTGTATCGGTTAAATAGACAGATATAGGGGGCTACTGTATTCTAAATAACATTTTTATGGATGCACAATTTTGGGTGGATGCACAATATTAAGGTTATTTTTAATCTAAGGAATATGTCCTTCTCCTCATTCCTGATTTCATGGCCCACCCCAAACAGTAAAACTCACTCTCTTTGACTCTCCTATGCCCCTTTGTTGTGAGTTCTAATTTTGTGCCTCCTTTTAAAATATGCTTTAAAGATCAGGGATGGCCTTTGGCTAGAATAGCATGTTAGGAGGGTTCTGTAAGCCATGTTGCTTTTTTTAATCATGAAAGGGCACCAGCACTCAGTGACATGGCCCAGTTTTCTAATCTAATTTAATTGAACATACAATGGTGGACATTGGGGATTAAATACAACTCCACTTCTATCCAAAGTTCACATTGCCTTTAGAGCAAAGTGTAATATTTTGTTCATTTCCTATGAATGGTTTTATATATGTGCCAAGTAGAATTTTGTTTATATTCTCTGTGCAAGGTGATAGCCTTAGAAAAATTATCTGTAAAATGACTAGTATGGCTTGATCTTTGGTGATATGGCTTGATTTAATTAATGGACCAGGATTATTCTAAGCCTGTACATTCTTTCAGAAAGTTTTCTTTTGTCACAACAAGAACTGGAGACCTGTCCCAATGAAATACCAACTCACCTGCAATTGAAATGAAGTAAACTCCTATGTCTGTCACATTTTTTTAGTTTTTTTAGGTGGACACAATATCTTTATTTTATTTTTATGTGGTGCTGAGGATCGAACCCAGTGCCTCGTGCATGCCAGGCGAGCATGCTTCACTTGAGCCAAATCCCCAGCCCCATGTCACTTTTAAAAGGTAATCTATCTCAATTTTGCTGAGTTATTTGTACATTAAAGTCCATATCAAGAACCTGCCAAGTTATGAAGTGAATAGATAGAGATTTTTTCCAGGTATTGACAAAATATACTAAATTTTAAAAGAAACTGACTTTTAAAATACTTCTAATTTATTATATTTTGTGATTATTAACACTTTTTTTCAGTTACTTTGTTTTTGTTCATCTGTTACCAGGGACAGGGGGCTACTGTATTCTAAATAACATTTTTTATATAATAGTAAATTTCTCAAAATCCATAGGTTAACATTGATAAAATACTATGTATCAAATATTAGCAATGATAAGATAAAATACTATGTAATCTATAGACTTTTTTTTCAAATTTCATCAATTCCCCTACCAGTATTTTTTTTCTTTTTGTTGTGCTGAGGATCAAACCCAGTGCTTACATGGGCTAGGCAAGTGTTCTAAAACTGAGCCATAACCACAGACTGGACCTTTATTTATTTATATGTGGTGCTGAGAATCAAACCCAGTGCCTCACACATACTAGGCAAGTGTTCTGCCACTGAGCCACAAGCCCAGCTTCCCCAACCCACCAATATTCTTTATAACAGAAAGAAAAAAGAAATCCCAGACCATGGGTCGTGTATAGTTAGTATTTCCTTTAACCCCCTTTAATTTGGACTGGTTTCCCTGCAAAATGTGCATGCCCTGAATATAATCATGAGGAAACATCAAACAAATCCACATTGTACAAAACAATGCTTTGCATGCTTCAGAAATATTAGTTTTTAAGCTGTGGTACATCTCCAAGTAAGTACATATGCATATTTTCATTTTTTTTTATTGTGCCTGAGTATAGTTTTAAATAAAGCCTCTTTTTTGAAAGTCAAAGTGCAAAACTTAACCTAAATTTTTATTTAAACATAGAATGGCCATTTTGAAGCAATAATATTATACCAAATATGTGTTACGTGTAAGTTAGGGAAATCTAGTTTTCATATACAGACTTTAGACAAATCAGTTGTGCATTCTGAATTGAGCTGTGCTGTCCTCCCATGAGCTCTTGGACGAAGAACATTTCGCTGTTTGTCAAGTACTTTTGTTTCTTTCATCCAGCCTCATGACCATCTTCCACTGTCGTGCACATGTCAAAAACATTTAATTCTGAACCCACAAGTCTAACTGAAAAATCTGTCATGGAAAGTTGTTAAGAACCTTCTTCTCAGGAGAGGTCAACAAAGGGTATTAGGAAGATTCATCTGCCCCCAAAGATCTCCCAAATATTCTTCCTCTACCACTATTTTTTTTACCAATTTTTTTATTGGTTATTCAAAACATTACAAAGATTGCAGAATCACATCGGTTACACATCCACATTTTTACATAATGCCATAATAGTAACTGTTGTATTCTGCTACCTTTCCTATCCTCTACTATCCCCCCTCCCCTCCTCTCCCATCTTCTCTCTCTACCCCATCTACTGTAATTCATTTCTCTCCTTATTTTTTCCCATTCCCCTCACAACCTCTTATATGTAATTTTGTATAACATTGAGGGTCTCCTTCCATTTCCATGCAATTTCCCTTTTCTCTCCCTTTCCCTCCCACCTCATGACTCTGTTTAATGTTAATCTTTTCCTCCTGCTCTTCCTCTACCACTATTAATTGTGTTTAGTTTAACAGGATCTTACTATAAAATACAAATGATGGTAGCTAATACTTCAGCAGTATTTCCACTTCCATGATAACTATTCCACTCTGGCTACTTTCTGGATTGTGAAGGAATGTAATATTTTATTGAGGGGCTAGGCCAATGGAATAATTAATGTAGAGCAAGGGATCTTTGGCAAAATGACCTGTTTGGTTCCCAACATTAGGGAATTTTAAGTAGAATGAGAGCCTCATCCATATATCACCCAAGAGAGAGCAGAGTGGCATGTACAAAAAGGGTAGAAGTTAAACTACTTTGCAATTTTGTCTGGTAACACCAACCTAGACAGCCCAAGACTAGTTTTAGACTTGTCACAGATGCAAGTGATGATAAACAATATAAGTAATTCTTCCTGGTTGTTGTCTATTTGAATTTTAAAGCTGAAATTTGCATATTTATGATTATTAAAATTAGCAAAAAAATTTTTTTTTCCTTTTTCCCATTCTCCAGGCTGACATTATGCAGGTAAAAGTCAACAAATGTAGTCCAGAAAATTATTGAAATGTTCCATAGTTGTTTCTGTCATAATAATTTGTGAAAGTCTCAGTGACTCAGCTGGCTATCAGGGAAGAGTCTTAAGAGTCAAAAGACAAATTCAAGTCTGTAACTGTACAACATTGATCTGAACACTGGGTTCTCTGGGCCTCAGCATTCTTCCCTTGTATGAAATCAGGTTGTTGAAATAGAGGGTTCTTGTGTTATCTCCCACACTGTAAACTCAGTGATTTTGAGTATATGAATTTATAGAAATTTATGAAGTCACCTAAGGGGAAAAATCATTCATTTCCTTTTTTCAAATGCTGAAAATAAAAAAAAATGTGTTCATCTCAAGAGCTGAAGATCAAACTCTGGGCCTCATCATGCTAGGGAAGCATTCTACCACTGAGCTATATTCCCAGCCCTTATATTCATTTCTTAATGAAATATTTATTGAGTTCCTATTTATGTACCATATTCCATAGAATGAAAAATGTAGATGTCTTAACCCTACTAGATTGTTTATATCTATTTAGAGAAACATTTAGTTGCAAAATCAAGAAGTATACATTGGAAAAGTAGATAAATTAATAAATTTTGTAAGCAATTAATACATAGCCAGTTAAAATGCTAGAGTTCTAAATGAATGGAATCATGCCATTCCTCAGTGCCTGAGGAATGATTTTGTGTTATGGAACCATCCCCTCAAAATTCAGCACTTAACCCACTTTACTCTTCATTCATTATTCATTTCTTTTTTAGTGTACACAATTTCTTTCCTTTAAAACAAACTGAAAAGAAAATCTCAAGATGGCTAGAGTGAGTTTGTGTGTTTGTTTCAATGATAGTACAATTTCACATGGAAAAGCAATATATATGCTCCTATCTGAACAACATGAAAAAAGAAGGATTTTGAAGGTATAAAAATAGTTGCTAGGGATGCTTTAACAAATATCATTGACTAGATGCTTTAAATAACAGAAGTTGATTTTCTCACTATTCTAGAGGTTAGAAGTCCAAGAGTGTCATTATGTTTGGTTTCTTAAAGCCTCTCCTTGGGTGGCACATTATGACCTTCTCACTGTGGTGTCACATGGTTATCCCTCTATGTATATTTTCTGTACTTTAATCTTTTATTTACCTCTATCTATATTTTCTGTATTTTAATCTTATTTATCTTTCTTTCTTTATTTCTTTCTTTCTTTCTTTTTTTTTTTTTTTGTAGTCCTGGGGATCTAACCCAGGGTCTTGCTCATAAGCAAATGCTCTACCACTGAGCTCCATCCCAAGCCCTTCCTCTTCTTCTGTAGACACCAGTCAAATTGGATTAGGACCCACCCTAATAATCATATTTCAACTTACTTAACCACTCTAAAGGTCCAATGTCCAAATACAGTTACATTTTGAGGTACTATGGGTTAGTGCTTCAGCACATGAGTTTGAAGGGAGACACAATTTAGCCTACAATCCTATGTTTATAATAAGGAACAAGAATTACTTTCATTCTATATTGTTTTGTGCACTGAATATACTTTTAAGTTTGATTATACGATTTGCCTTATGCATGCATCAGCTTATCACAATGTGCCAAGTATGTGAAATGTATTGCTTCAAAATACATCTTAATTAAGATAATTAAATATTCATAACATTATCATAGCATTTCATTTTTTCCTTGCTAAACATATTAAAAATTGGTTGTTGTTCACATACCACAGATCAGCCAATATTCTAGACATTTTACCATGCATTGTGTTGAGAAGGGTTTTTTGTTGTGGTTGTTGTTGTTTTGGGTGTTGTTGTTGTTGTTTTGGCATCATAGCAATGACAAGTTTCATTGCCTTTAACTTCTAAGACTCCCTTAGTTACAAAAACAATGGACTTTTTACTAGGGATCTTGTATATGTAGCAACTGTTTAAACCTGCAATAGAAATGTTAAGTATTCAAGTCCAATGTGGCCTGGTGATGAAACACAAAATTGCAGCTTTTGACTTTTCACCAAACTCTTGATTCTGTTCTGTGGCTGATTTTTAAAAGGCTCTATGTAATAAGTAGGTTTTAAAAAGGGGAAAGTATAAAGGCAAACAAGTAAGGATAGGGCCCATATTAGTCAACTTTGCATTAATACAACAAAATACCTGAGTTAATTGACTTATGAAGAGAAGAGGTTTGTTGGGCATCGTGGCACACTCCTGTAACACCAACAGCTTGGGAGGCTGAGGCAGGAGGATCATGACTTTGAAGCCAGGCTCAGCAAAAAAGAGGCACTAAGCACCTCAGTGAGACCCTGTCTCTAAATAAAATACAAAATAGGGCTGGAGAATGTGGCTTAGTGGCCAAGTGCCTCTGAGTTCAATCCCTGGTACCGGGGGAGGGGGCACAGGGAAGTTCAAAATTTGGAAGTTCAAATCCAAATCAGAAGCATTATTTTGGCCCCTGGTAAGGATGGTATATGGAACGGGTAGGAGCATGTATCAGAGCAAGTACTCACATTTTGAGCCAGGAAACAGAAAGAAGAGACTGGGCTTCCACAATTCCCTTGGAGAACATGCCTCCGATTATTTAAGACGCTCTTGCTGGGCCCCCATCACTTAAATAGTTTACCACCTCCCAGCAGTACCACCCTTAAGACCAAAACTTTACCATACAGACCTTTGGAGAGGGTACTCTAATCCAAATCATAGTAAGGCCTAACTCAAATGATGTGCAATAGATCATGTGACTATGGTGTCAGACAGTATGAGTTTGTACTTTGACTCTTCCCACTTACTATCTTACTGTTCTTCTTTGTACCTCAGTTTTCTACTCCATAAGATGAAGTTAATAGTGATACCTATATTACAGACTTAATGTGATGACTAATGAAATAATTCATGTAAAGCATTCAGCACAGTGTCTGTTGTATAGTAATTTCCTAACAATTTCCAATTGTGTATTAGTTTATTTGTAGATATATGTATGCATACCTTATATGTGTGTATATAGGCATGCATTCATATACATGATATGTATGCATATTTGTGTTTGTTTTCATATTCTCCATCCTCCCATTGATACACTACTACAGCTAGTCCTGCTCTCATGATGGATGAAATAGCAGAGACCTAGTCAGCTCGAGAAACCAGTCTCAAATGGTATATCTTCCCATAAGCAGACATGTAGGATCTATAGCAGCATGTCTAGTGATTGCCTCACAGATACTATTTCTAACCTACAAGGAATTGTTGCACAGAAATCCAAATCCCTCCCTTCATCTACTTGCAGTACTTGAGCAATCTCTTGATACATATAAAGCTTTGTAAATATCAGTAAATTTTTCTTTGGTCTACATATGGCCTTTATGTTTAAGTTATTTTTAAGCTCTCAGAGGACAAAGACTACATGCATTCCACCTACAATTTTAGCAGTATCTGCTATAAGTTTTCTTGCACCTTAGATGCTGAATAAATCATGAAGGCTGATGGAATCCTGAAATGAAGCCACAAAACAAGAAACTGGGTCCACATTAGTCTAGAAGCTAAATCACTTCTAGAAATCACTGAATGGGATAAAATAGTGGTTAGTATATGAACTACAGAGAAGGAACTATCCATATTTGAACCTAGCTTTGCAATTTAATATATTTCTGACTTAGACAAATTATTTGACCTCCCTGTGCCTCATTTTTCTTATCTATAAAATGTATATAATCAGTTATCTGTATACTAGGGTTATGAAGATTAAACAAACTTAGATCTTAGTTCCTGGCACAAAGTTAAGTGATTGCACTTTATCTAAGTGTGTACTTCATAAATAAGTGCAAATAATATATAGAGTCACAACAGAGGCTCATAAAGTATTCCTCACAGGTCTTCCAGACAAGAGTCACTATAAACCTAATAGAGACTCCCCATAAGGTAGCTGTAGGTCTCTCAGTGTTAGTGTTGGAGATTTGTCAGCAGACAGGGTATTATAAATTGGTTTTCAGCTGAGCCTTTCCTGAAGCTGTTTTACAAAACAGACTGGTGGGACATTTGGTATGTGTTTCTTTGATGCTTTACAATCTGTGTTTCTGGTGTCTGCTTCATTAATGTATGTCTCTTTCTAGATTTAAACTATATCATTACTCAGCTGTGTCTGTTTTGACTTAAACTCATCACTGGAAGATAAGAAGAATATGAATCTCATTGAATTCTATTGCTTCTTGATGGTGGTAACTTTAGTGCCCACAAAGAAATAGTTCGTTGCCCGCTGGTGGCAAACCAAATCTGCATTCTTCAACAAAGAAGCTATATGGCAACCTTTATGAAATGCAATCTTCTTTTACCTTCTGTTTGGCATTTTATTTCACTCTACAGTTTTTAAGTAAGGGAGATAGGAAGAAAGAGTGAGCTGCATAGTTGAAAGCTGAAATATTTTCGCAGAGACATCATAATAAGGAATATGATGGACTATAGTGGTAAATGGGTAAGTGGGAGAAAAGCGTAAGAAAATTAGAAACACAGATGAAGAGGACTCCAAATAAGAAACTAGGAAATCAATGTCAGCATAGGAAAAAAGATAGTAAGGTGGAAAAGGAATTTTTAATGAAAAAAAAATGAATAAAAGATATTTGATATTGATTTTAAATAAGACTGTATGTCAAAGCCTTTTGTAAACAACAAGATTTTATATGATTGTAGGGGATGGTAATTTTTTTTAGCAAAGGCTATGTTAATGAAATGGCTAGAGAAGCAACATCTTACCTATTTTTAAATTTAGGTCTACTGTGTCCATCACTCTGATTTTTGTTGTAAACTTATTCTAAAATAGTTCTTATAAGCAACAGCAGAAATAGCAGAGTGTGCTGTTCTTCAAGAAAGAAGCTATATGGCAACCTTTAAGAAATACGATCTTCTTTTACCTTCAAATTGGCATTTTATTTCACTCTTACAGTTTTTAAGTAAGGGAGATAGGAAGTTATTCTACCATTCTACCATAGATGGGAGAACATTGTATGAGGATTCCAGCATTATATGACCTTTTTTATTTTTCTATAATAATAATATTTATAATAATAAGTATTATTATTGTTATTGTTATTATTATTTTGCAGTACTGAGGAGTGATCCAGTGGTGCTGTGTCACTAAGCTAAATACCCAGACCTTTTTATTTTTATTTTCAGACAGGGTCTCACTAAGTTGCCCAGGCTAACCTTAAACTTGGAATCCTCCTGGCTCAGCCTCTTGAGTAGCTGGGATTGCAGGTTTGTATGCTAGGCAATGTGGTCCATTTTAGAACACAATACTCCAGCTAAAACTTCAAAGGGAATTTCCCAGAATATGAGAGGAATTTCAATTAGACATTCATGATCCTAAGTCTTTCAGCTGTGTCTTTGTAGGCTTCTCTCTATTCCCACTGGGGATTAGGCTTAGAGAGAAGCAGTTGACCATGGATTTTCTGACTTTCCCCTTCCAGCTAGAATCATCTTGGAATTAAACAGATATAGAAGTTATAAAGTACTCTGAATTATGCCAAGTGAAAAACTTAGTAGGCATTGACATTTTGGAGAATTTACTAGACATAAAGGATCTCCTCTGTTATATCATTCATCATCTATTTATGTATATATTAGATAGAAGTGTATTAGGTACTATACTACTTTACTGGAACTGTCATAATAAATGATCACAAATGGAGAGATTCAAAATAGAAATTTATCCTCTCACAGTTCTAGAGGCTGAAAATTTGAAATCAAGGTGTCAGCAGGGTTGGTTTCTTCTGGGAGCTGTAAGACAGAAACTGTTTCATGTCTTCCTTCCTATCTTCTATTGTTTCTGCAGTCTTTGGAATTCCTTGGTTTGCAGATACATCACTCCAGTCTCTGCCTCTACCATTACATGGCCTCCTTTCCTTTGTGTGTCTGTGTCTCTGTGTGTCCAAACCTCTGTCCCCTAATAAGGACAACAGTCATTGGATTTAAGGTTCACCCTAATCCAGTAATTAATTAATTAATTAATTAATTAATTAATTTTATTACATCTGCAAAAGACTTATTTCTAATATGGCTACATTTATAGGTACCAGGAATCAGAAGTTAATATTATCTTTTAGGGTGACACAATTGAACCCACAACTTGTTTCCTTATACCAGACACATTCCTAGATGTGAGGGGTAGAAAGATTAACAAAATGAAGTTCTTACATTCAAAAACATTATTCAAATTGAACAGACTTCAATATATGCTTATAGTATCATAAATAAAATACTCTAACATATCTCAATAAAATATCATAGGAATAGAGAAAACGGTGACTGACATTGTCTAAGGTAATCACAAAAGCTTCACTCTGGTGATTTCTTCGAGTTGTGAGGTGTGTTCGTTATCATGACTATGACCAGAATAATTGACAAGAACATCTTAGAGGAGGAAAAGTTTACTTGGGGATGATAGTTTCAGAGGTCTCAGTCCATGATCAGCAGAATTCATTACTCTGGGCCCAAAATGAGGCAACACATCAGGGAGGAAGAGCATAATAGAAGAAATCTTCTCAGCTCATAGTTGGTTCAGAGAGAGAGAGAGAGAGAGAAGCTAGGAACAAGATATAATCCCAAAAGGCATGTCCCCAGTGACTCCTTCCTCCAACCACACCTCACCTGTCCACACTTACCACCCAGTAAACCATTCAAATTATTAATTCATCAAATTGATTAATCCATCAATGAGGTTACAATTCTCATAACCTAATCATGTCCCCTCTCAACATTGCTCTATTGGATATCATGTTTTCTATACATGAGCTTTTAGGGGGACACATTGTGTCCAAATAATAACATGAGGTAAAATATGTTGGAGTTCATGGATGAATCCATGATTGTGAGTGTGCAAAGGCCATTCTAGAGAAAAGTAACAATGTTTATGAGAACATGTATTATGAAAAGACATTGTCTCTCTCAAGAAAGGCAAGGAGTTTATATAACTAGATTCAACTTAATAACAGGTGTAGCAGAACACATAGGTGGAATATCTAGGAGAGAATAAATAGCAGGTGGAATATGATAGAGGACCTTGTATTTTATGTCAAAGAATTGGGGCTTGGGGCTAAGTTTGTGGCTTCATAGTAGAGTGCTTTTCTAGCACATGCCAAGGCTGTGGGTTCGATCCTCAGCACCACAGAAATATAAATAAATAAAATAAAGGTATTCTGTCTGACTACACCTAAAAAATAAATATTAAAAAAAGATTTTGGGGTTTATAATATATAATAGAATGTCTCTATCAATACCCTCTTGTATGTTTTTAATCCTTTATATAACAATGCATTTAAGTCATATAAAATGAAGTAAAACAGTAGTTAATAATTAAAGTTGCAAATCTGGAAAGGACATTTTGATTTTGTGAAAATTATTTGAATTACTGACTATTTTAAGGGAATGACTTTTTATTTATCTGTAGTACGCATGAGAGCACAAACCAAGGTAACAAGATTTAGTCATTCAAACCATTGCCGGATAGAGGTCCTTAAGGAGCCAGTGTTAATGAACAAATATGGCTAAATTGTAATTAGCATATCAATTGTTTATATGTAAATTGATGCTTATAAAATACTTGAGGGGATATGAAAAGTTTGTTCTCTTAAGCATTTTAAATATTCTCTGTATAGTCTTATTTATACTATTAATCTTAGATTATCTTTGGGGAAGGGCTTTGCTAAACAAAGGGAAACATCAACACTAGTCCCTAGGCAACTATAATGAATTCTAAATTAGTCACTTTTTTAAATTTATTCAATGAGTATGTGTTACTTAACACCTGTGAAATAGATCCTGTCTTAAGGAGCAGGGATCCAAAGGTACTATAGAGCATATCCTTGACCTCATAAAAGTCATAGTCTAGTTGGGGATTCCAAGGAGAAAACGAATAAAAAACTCCATTAAAATGTGTTTAGTTAGATGATGGTGTATTCAGGGCTGTTGGGTGAACATAGTGTAAGGAAGACCCAACTCTTTGGTGGGGAAGGAAAGAAGCCTGCCAGGGGAGACTTTATATTTAAGTTGAACTTTGAAGGATAAAAACTGATTGTCTTAAGGAAGAAAGAAGCTGGACAGTATAAACAGTATCTTGACATTGGAAATAGCTCTTTAAAAAGTGGTTTGAGCTGGAAACAGGGTGCACACCTGTATTGTAGCAACTCTAGAGGCTGAGGCAGGAAGATCACAACTTCAATGCCAATCTCAACAACTTAGCAAAACCCTGTCTCAAAAAATTAGAAGCTGGATATGTGACTCAGTGATAGAGCACCCCTGTGTTTAATCCCTAGCACCAAAAATAAACAAACATTAAATTAAAAGTGGGAGAAATGATGACTATTCCAAGGGCCCAGAAATACAAGCAAGTATAAGTGTGTGACTTAAGGTTAAAATGGGAAGGGACATGGTAGGAGATGAAACTGGGGAGTTGGGCAACAGCTAAGAAGGGTTCTGACAAAGGAGTTAGGTAGGATCCACTGACATATTTTTAAGCAGAAAGGGGCCATGGTCAAATTTGGGTTTAAAAAGTGATCTCTAGTAACAATTTGAAGGAAGAGATTAGAGCAGTGGTTTCCAAGCACTGCTTTTATAATGCAGAAAAATTTTTTCCAAAGAAAACCTTTTATCAAACCAAGAAAGAGAAAAGTCAAGAGTGATATTTCATTAGAATAAATGCATATGTTCAAGTGTATAACATTTATATGATATGAGGTTAATGAAAACAGGCTGCTTGTAACTCAAAAGTGAGGTTATATTTGGGGTTATAGATCAGACCTCCTATGTTACATTAGACTTAGCATCAAAATTATATGTAAACTTATTACTATACCGAATTGAGACAATTGTGATTTTGCAGTGATAAGTTGTTGTAAATAACAACAGTTTATACAGTTCCCCTTGCCATGTCAGGGAGCTCATCTCTTAAATTGATGTAGAAAAACAACAATGGACTAATAGTGGAAAAAAAATCCCTAACAAGAATCACCACAACTCATGTTCTTAACCATAAATATAGACATCTAAAATCTTAAAAATGCTAAAAGCATCCATACCATAGTATTATATTTCTACCTTATGTAATACTTTTTGGGAATACATACATGGTAGATGTTGTAAATATTTATTGAATTGAACTGATCAAAAACAAAGTAAAGGGCTGGGGTTGTGGCTCCATGGTAGACTGCTTGCCTCAGCACCACATAAAAATAAAGGTACATCAACACTAAAAAAAATAATAATAAAAAAGAGCAAAGAAAAGATTTCACAAACAATTTATAAACAATGTAAAACCATTAAGGTTTAAAGTCAAAAGTAGCTTTATTCTACAGCAAGACAGATATTCATGAGCATTTGTCCTCCAGTCCAACTGGTAACCCTGATTTATGTAATCTTGACATACAAGAAAATTGTGATAGATATCACTTCATAGAAAAGGATATCATACTTTAAGAAGAAACTTAAATCTGTGTGGGATTAGAGAGGGAATATTCCTCTCTAGTTCCATTACAAACTCTTGTTCAGAAGGGTTGCAAACAAATCTAACCTACTTCTCCAGACCTAGATTAGATTTCATCTTCTCTGTGACACCTTATCTCCGAACTTCCTGAGGGTCACTCATATGCCAATAATAGCACTAACATGCCACAAATACATTAAAAGAGAGTTCCTATAGTCTTTCATCTAAATTCCTAGTGTCTGTTTCCACTCATTTGCTATTTAATCACCTTTCTGTCTCTATATTTGAGACTCAAAGGTTTATGAGAAAAAGTATCTGTAACTTTAATTAACATACTTCTATTGACCACAGGGTGTGTGTAGGCCTTATGTTAAAGGTTAAGAGATTTAAAAAGAAAAAAAAACATTAGAACATGAGTCCTAAAGTAGCTTGTACTCCAACCTGTGTAAACCTCAGAGGGCTACTACCATATGATCATGAATAGCCAGCTTCCTGTGAAGGTGAATACTTTAATACACTGACCAGACTAAAAATGAAATTTAAATATATATTCTCTTTTCCAAATGTGCCATTTTAGATTTAACTTTCTTCTTCAGACCTTAACAGTGCTCTTTGAGGAAACTTTAGGCCCAAGTTCAATTATACCTTGTATCCTAGAATGGACCATTACAACAACAAAAATTGTATTATGCTAACCATTACAAAGTTCTTCATATTATGAATGTACACAACTGATTTTTACTGATTTTATTTTGGGTTATAGATCAGACCTCTTATGTTACATTAGACTTAGCATCAATGCCACATATATTGCCACATATATCAATATTCCCTATAATTATTTGAAGCATCTGATCAGGAATATCTTTAATTTTCTGTTCCTGGGAGTATATTGTTGTTATTAGGCTGTTTTTTCCTCCATCTTTAGTGCTCATCATTGTATACCTGTCATATTTTATAATGTGTGTCATCTGATGTCATATCATTGACTTAGATCAATTCCTTTCCCAGATTTTTGTACTGTTGTGATGCATGCATCTGTTTTTCTTTAAAAGAAAAAAAAGTCAACAATTGAATTTCCATTAATAGACATACCAATAGGAGTGCTCTTAATGGATGCACAGAGATAATTTTTCTTCTCTGAAAGTCTGAATTATCTTCCCCTCTAGTGCCTTTTAAATGCAACTCAACAACAGTAGTCTAGTGACTGTTGGACAATGACTGCTTCTAGGCTGTGTTTTCAATTGTTGGCTTTTTAAAGTAATTACGTTTCAAAAAGGAATGAGGATGGTTAAAAATATCTATTTTGACACTTCTTGAAATGTGTTAGTTGACTTTATCTGTCTTATGTTACCTTACACCTGTTCAGCATCACTAATCAGAATGCTAAAAGACTTTTTATTTTCCTAGGCATTAAACTTAGGCTGCTTTGACCTTTGAGGACCAAGCAAGCCTTTACCCAGCACCCTGTTGTATCCTTAGTACTAAATTCATGAATCATTATCCATCTTGAGCATTTGCCTTGCTTTAGAGGTACTCTGACATTTGCTAAGACTTCCCATTGGACCTTGCAGACATTTCCAGATCATGACAGTGTCAGTTGATATCTTGGTTTTAAACATCATCAGAGTGACTTGTGATGAAGAACCTGACTAAAAAGAAAATGGTAAAATAAAAACAACAAGGCTATTTCCTTTATGTTTATTGTTAAGATGACATGGACATTTTTTTACTATGCATGTAGTCATAAACATATTTATTTTTCAAAACACCATAGTATACAATAGAGAGCCAAGAATAGAAAAAATAGAAACTAGACTATTTGAAAGAGGGTCTATCTTTAGTTAGGCCTTGTTGTTAGTAAAACCAATTATAGAAAAACTTTTTTTTCAAAAAAGAAAAACTTTATAGTTACCTCGTAAGCTATTGTTCATAAACTAACATAATTTTACAAGATAGTGTTTGATCCTCACAAGAAATGAGAGAACATATTAAGATAGGATTACTCTTCATTTTGCAGATGAGGAGACTGAGGATCAGAAAGGCCAGGTGACATTCAGTTTCCTGGATTAAATGAGGCTAAAATGGAATTTGAGTTTAAGGCTCCTATGTCCAAATTTACTGCTCTTTCTAATATATTATGCTGCTTCTAATTATAACATGGTGGCTCAGCCTGACATTTAGGATTTTAATTGAGGAAACTATGTTCAAGGTAGAACTTAAAGCTAAGGAAGAAGCCAGGTGCAGAAGTATACACCTATAATCCCAGCAACTCAGGAGGCTGAGGCAGGGGGATTGCAAGTTCAAAGCCAGCCTCAGCAATTTAACAAGGTCCTAAGCAACTTAGCAAGACCCTTCTCAAAATAAATAAATAAATAAATAGGGCTAGGGATGTCGTTAAGTGGCTAAGCACCCCCTGGGTCCAACCCCAAGTACCAAAAAACAAGTAAGTAGAGATTAAGGCACCTCTTTAGTTGTGCAATTTGTGTTTGTGTAGGCTGTAAATGAGAGGAATGACAAGGTTATTCTTGGTTGTTCTAACAACATACCACTTTGGGTCCAAATTCACAGACACACCCCTGCAATAAGTATAGATGAATTATACAAATTAACTTTGTATTCAGCAAAACAAAACAACCCCCCTATAGAATTATATTTCCTTCATGTAGTAAAATAGCTGCAATAGAACTTAAGAATTGTATCATTATTTCTGTTAAAATGTCCACAGGAAAATTCTAATTCTAATTGATTTTTTAAATTCATAAGCAGCCCTCACATAATTGAGGCATATCTGAGAAGGGTAGAAGTCTAAAATAATTTATCTTACAATCTGAAAAGGCAGTATTATAAAAATTAATAAGGCTTCCCAGAGTAGGAAATAAAAATTTTAAAAATGAAGTAATGATAAACATTAAGCTCTTTAAATATGTAAGAGGCATATAGAATTACAAAGCATTCTAAGGGGGGAGGACCAATTGGAAGGATTGAGGACAATGAAAGTAGATGCATTTTAAGGTATTTGGCAGATTAATCCTTCAGTTTTATGCCTTCAGAGATGGGCAAGGCCAGTAGCATGTCTAATTCCAGGCTTATATTGTGATCTACTTTTTATTATCCCTAGGAGGAAGGGTGCATGTTTTTAAAAAAGAAAAAAAAAAACTTATCACTGTGTGGAGCACACCCTCTCTTTTTTTAATTGAAGGATAATTTTACACTTAAATTTCTCCTCCAGTTTCAAACATTATCACATTAATTACTTCGAGGAAGTAGTTTATCCTTTCAGAAAGTTAAAGAAAATGAAGTAAGTTTCCAGTTAACACTCAGCTATTCTGAGTTCACTGAAAGTGAAATGCCAAGCTGCCAGGGACCCACTGCAGGAAGCTCTTGTGAGGCTCCTGAGGGGGGTGAGAAGTGGCAGAATAGCTTCAGTGTAGATACAGTAATGCATTTAGGGAAAAATGAAAATAAAAGAGGCCACCCTGCATTCACATGCTGGCAGACTCTGACTTCTCAGTTTCATTCTTGAAAGGAATCTAGGAGTGACTGGTAATCATTTCATGAAAAAATTAGTTCAGGAAGGTGCTGTAGCCACAGTGTTCAACATTCTGCTGGTCAGCATTAGGAGAGATTGGCATTCAAACAATAGACAGTTTACCTCCTTAGTACAAATTAGGATCCTCCAGAATGAGCTGGAGAAAATATTGCCAGTAATTCTGGTTACTGCTCCTTTTGAAAAAAGAGGCTGCTGTTATATCAGGCTAGAGAAGGTAATTTCTAATAAACTAGGAACTGGTGAAGATTCCCTGTTACAAAGGCTAAAACAATTAGGGCTCTTCTTTTGGAAAACATAATGTTCAAGTGAGGTTATGTTCAGGGCCCATGAAATCACAAAAGGCTTGAATAGGATGGATGCAAACCTGTTTATCAAACTTAAGCACATTGGAAATAAGGTGTAGCTTGGTCCATTTCAGCTACTATGGCAAAATACTTTGGATTGAATAATTTATAAACAATAGTAATTTATTGTGCACAGTTCTGGAAGCTGGGAAGTCCATGGTTAAGGCTCATGTTTGGTGAGGACTTATTCTGATTCCAAGATGGCACCTCTTGTTGCACTTTCACATGATGGAAGGGATAAACACTAGTATCTTCTCATGACAGGAGTAGAAAGCCTGGGCATTACACTGAAGATTCTTTTGTAAGGGCAGTAATCCCATTCATAAGGATTGAGCCCTCATAACTTCCCCCCAAAGGCCCTACCTCTTAATACCACCACAATGGGAATTAAGTTTCAATATTAATTTTGAAAGGACAGAAATATTCAAACCATAGTAAGGAGTATCCCTGAACCATCATTGATGTCAATGATCGGAAAAGGGGAGTACTATACATGAGTTAGGGAATAACTTACCCCAGAAGTAATAACTAGCATGTTTTTAAAAGCAAAATGATTCAAGTCAATTCATGCACAGTAGACACAAGGATTTTGTCAGAGAACAAAGGAAGAGGAACCATACCTTTCTACAAAGCAACCTTAGTGACTCCCATCAGAAATAGAATTTTGAGGCTAAATAGATCATGAGTATGATATTCTTCATGTTTTCAATTTAAAGGTGTATTAAAAATTTGCTAAAAGAGTGAATATTGAAGTTGATGGCACATTTATGGATTACAGAGATTCTTGTTCTTGTCCTATATTTGAGTTCACCTTTGTTTTACACCACGTACAAGCCTGTCAAATTCAGATCTAGAAAACCAGTCTCAGTGCTTGTGGAGGCCATATGCTGTGGTGGTTCAGGTTATGGACTTTGAAACCCCACAGATGTTCACTCCTTACTAACTGCATGATCTTGGGCAAGCTCTTTAATTTCTTGGAGGTTTCCCATTTGTAAAATGGTTTCATAATACCTATCCATTAGGATTATTTGAAGAATTATTTACATGATACATGCAAGTCATTTCACATGGTACATGGCATCTAGTAAATGATTAAGGAATAGCAGATCTTACTATTGTGAGCTAAGTGATCCTGTACTCAAAAGGTTGTAGCAATACAATGGGTAGGAGAGCCCCATTTTGCTAATAAAGTTTTTTAAAAGGGTTTTGGCCATTTGGAGTATAGATAAATCTTTAGAAATGTATAAGAAACAGTAAAATGAATAATTATGATATTTAGTTATACAGATCCATTAAAATGGCTTATGGTATAGAATATTATTTTCATAGCCATATTTTGTGTTTTCTCTCTACTAGTCATTTGGTAAAAATAATTTGATTCAAAACTCTTCATATTTATCTCTGACATCAGTGTTTCTGGAGCAAATTTTCAAATCATCTTCTGGAACATTCATGTTCATTTAAGATGTTAGATAAAGATACAGCACTTTCTATATGATAACATTGTTGTACTTTTTATCCCAAGCCATAAATATCAATTTATATAACAAGTTGTTGGTTTTTTTTCATTTGTTCTTATGTGTAAATTTGTGATCCTTAACTATTTACTGCACTGCAATTTTAAGTGATCTTTCAAAGGTTTCTTTGCTGTGATATCCAATAGTTGCTACTCTGAGGTCATATCCTGTAAACAGTTGTTAAATCTGTGTTAATTTTCATTATCTCAAGCCCCCCCCCACAATTTTATGTTTACCTCCATAGGCATCTAATATTCTTATGAATTGAATGTGTCCCAGACTAATGTGTGTTTTCCAAAGAGTATTTAAATATTAAAAATAATTTGGAAAACATCCCTTATAATTAAAGACATTGTAAAGACTTGAATATAAGACAGCTTTCTTTTCTCCTGAGAGAAAACTGGGTAAGGAGCTACAGTAGAGTATACTTTTTATTTGGGAAGATAGTAATAGAAATTTTCTTGAAATGTTTATCTAGTTATATAAATTTAAAATTATTCAAATTTCTTATTTTTGTTCAATATATGTATATACACATAATATGTATATATTCATATATATTCGTATATATATATGAATATATATATATAGTGTTGGAATGATGCAAACATGCAGGAAACAAAGTTCCTGCCATTATAAGGTTTTTAGACTTTGGTGAATATTTAGTTTAAAAATGAACTGAATACCTGCCATGTATAAAGTAATTACAGGGAGAAATATATGACTTATAGCCTATCCTCAACAGTTTATGAGAAATTGCCAAGAAATATAGTTATGTTCATAATGGATATAATGTGTCTGAGGATCCTGTTAGTATAAAAAGAGGTAAAGAAAAAAGATGTGTGGGAAAAGGGTAAAGAGAGAATATTTACATGTTTAAACCATTACATATTAAATCATCATATGGAAAAACATATAAAGAAACAAAGAAATGCAAATTAAAGTAAGATAGCAACATATGTGTATTGTAATGTCTGAACATAAAGTGAGGTGTTGGAGAAGCTGTAGGGAAACAGATATACTTTGATGGTGCTTCCATTGCTTGACAATTCATGGAAATATGTGCACAAAACAATGTTAAGTGAAAGAATTAGATCACAATAGAGTATATAAACACCAATTATATCTATAATAATGCGTGTATGTTGACATGTATTGGAAGAGGATTTAAGGAATGTAAGTAGTTTAATGTTCATTTGCATTTTCTTTCTGGAACAGTTATTTAAGTGCATACTAATTTGAAAAGAATGGAATGAAAAATGATTCCTCATCACACCCCTAAAACACATACATATACACGCATCTTTGCAAATAGATTGTGGTTGAATATGATGTTCATTGTTTGTGATGTTTCAACATTATCTATAAATCAAAGACTTAATTGAAGTTGTAGCTCTGTTCTTTATCTACCATGATGAAGTATTTTTGATCACTGTTTATTATAGTAATGAGAAAAGAGGAAATCTTTTCCTCATAAATCCTGACAATCTACATTTTAAATCCTTTCACAATATGAATTCTTTGCCCCCACTAAATAAATACAGAAAGTATAAGCTTGCTATTGCTGCCTTATTCTCCCTCCCTTCCTCTCTACACTGAGTAGTTCTTTTTTGACCTGTCCCTGTCAGTTAGTTGTGTTTGAGGGGCCTACAGACACATTTCACAAGAAAGTTCACTTAGTGAGAAAAAAAAAAAAAAAGAGAGAGGTGACAAGAGAACTCTTTGCCACCAAAGGCTGATACATTGATATGTGTTTATTAGACACAGGCAGCTAAAACAACTGAATACCTACTATGGGTTACACAGTGTTGCCTGGCACTCTATAGGGGGAACTTAGTAATCCTTCAGGGTATGAAACATTATTCCTATTCTTGCTTGACAAAACTGTCATTTTAATAGGCAGTTTTTTTCAGCGCCCAGGAAAGTGGTCTTTACTTTCTGCTGTGATGGCTTTGAAGTGGTCAGTTCCCAATGAAAAGAAGCTTCTCTCTGTGTTATGGGCTATAGTATAATTTAAAACATATAAAATTGTTCTTTAGAAAGCAGGATATTTTTAAGAAAGATCTTTTTTAAAAAATAAGTGTGCTGCTTTTCCTCATTAAAAAATGTATATTGTTGCTATAAAATTTCTTTATAAGGGCATTTGGAAAATTTGATACAAAGCAATTTAAAATTATATAAGCAATTTAAGTGGAATCTAAACATGAAGCAAAACTATCTACTACTTTAATGATATCAATTAAATAAACTTATGAGCTGATGAAACTTTTCAATTTTTATTTAGAGAGGAGCATGATATTGGCATGCTGACCAATAACAACAGGAAATTCATGTACTATTACAAAGAAATTTTTTAGAGAATCATACATAGCAGACTATTAGGACTGCAGATTGAACCCTCATGGGGTGATGGGAACAAAAAGGATTATTAACCAGTAGAAAGTTTCCTGACTTGTCACATAACAGTATTAAAATCACATGAAAATGACTGCAATAGTAGCTTCTATGACTGGTGGGATATTATGGAGATTGGAATTGCATACCAGATGATAACCAGTATTTTAAGGTAGAGGCAGGAGGAACTGCTGGTATGAATCATGTAGAAAGATTACATGGAAGACTGTCTTTTTTAACAGAAGGAAAGGGGAGGAAAGGAAAATATTTTAGAAATAGGATAGGAAATGTGGCTATAATATAATGAGACTCATTTATATAAACCACATATACATAAAGATCCATCTCCTTTTGCTGTAGCCACAGTTTGTTTGTGGCACACAGGAGTAAGAAAGCGGAATAGGAAGTAATTGTTCAAGAATTACAGAGTTGAAATAAGTAAAAGGGCAGCATTTTATAGTAATTTAAAATGGGTACCCAATAGTAAGTGGCATGAAGAATGCTTGCAAAAAAGGTATTGCTTTCTAGTCAAGTCTAAACACCTCTGTTGATGATGTACAGCTTATTCAAATTCCAGCAAATAATTGGAAACAGAGATTTTATGAAACAGAGCTCTCATTTAACTTGTTCACCTGACAGTTGGCTTTGAATTATATTTTATTACCAATCAACCTAAATTAAAAATACTGAGCTCACTGCAAAATCCTGCAGACAGTGTCTTGAATACTAAAACACATGCTGTATGTAAATAATGTTAAGGTAAGGACAAAGACTGACAAAAGCAATGACAGTGAACATTAATGTGACACCAGTAGCTTTAAGTTCTTTCCTTCAAAAATGTGAAACATAATGAAATTACTAGAAAGGGCAATACAGTCAGCTTTTCTGACTTGTGTTTACTAAAAGAGCTTTTAATTATTCAATCACAACCATGTCTAATAACTTCTAATAAAGGCATGGTGCCAAACATCAAATATATATACATTCCTACATATACCTAAGTGTGTGTGTGTGTGTATGTATCCATAATCACCCACACATTCCAAGATGGACATGTCACCGAGATGCTAGCCCATATAATTACATTTTTTCTTCAGGTCTTTGTATAAGTGTGTATAAGGACTTTATGGACATTGCATGATGTAAATGTTTTAGATCATAGAACCCAGGTAACTTTTGCTTACCAAAGAACTAAATTGCTGAATATCATAGTATTATAAAATTGCAGGAGTCTCAAACTCACTCTGTAATTACTTCTCTAGAGTATTTATATGGGATCATGAGATGATTATGGTCTGTCATGTTATTGCTTTCTTTCTTTATAAATATTTTATCAAAGTTTAATCATATAATTATCCAATAAATGAATGATAGAACCATTATGGTTATATGGTTCATTTCCTTACATCCATTTCCCTTATTTAAGCTTCTCAGTTTTATCTCTTTGTTGTGTAGAATATTTGTTAACAAGTTGATTCTCTTTTCTGGAAGTTAGTGTCATTATCTATAAAGGGTTGGACTCTAATTAAATAATCCATAAATTCCCTGAAAGGAATTTGAATGTTCCATTGATTATCCCCAAATTATTAATACAAATTCATGAGGTTCTTTTTAAAAATATATGTATATTTCAAAAATACTTTATTGACATGCATGAATTGAGAACTGATATACTATCAAAATTCCTGTCTGCTTTGCTTATGTTGAGGGATGGATGCATTGAGAAACATCAAGTTCAAGGAAAGAGAAACTATGGGGCTAATCAGTCTTAGGTTTATGATGAAATAATGATTAGCTTTCCCTCTCTTGGTAAAGAATACACTAAGAACAAAAGTGCATAATGTAATGTTGCATCATAAAATTGGCCTTAAAAATGTCATACAATCATGCTATGTGAAATAAGCCAATCCTAAAGAACTAAAGGTTGAGTGTTTTCTCTGATATGTGGATGCTAATCCACATATTTTCTCTGATATGTGGATGCTAAGGGGATGGATAATAGAATTTCAGTGGATTACACAAAGGAGAATGATGGGAAGGGAGGAGGGTGAGAACAGGAAAGAGTAGAATGAATGGGTCATAACTTTTCCTAAGTTAATATATGAAGATACCACAATGAAACTCCACATCATGTACAACCACAACAATGGGATCCTAATTAGAATAAATTATACTCCATGTATGTATAACGTGTCAAAATACACTGTCACGTGTAACTAAAAGGAACCAATAAAAAGTTCTGTAGTGCTGGAGATGCTTAGGGAAGGTAATCACTAGATGCAGAATATTAGCACACCTCTTCTTGAATGTGCTTTAAAGCCAGGGTACAAAACAAGAGTGGAGCTATTTCTCACAGTGCAACAGAAAGGCAATTTATGTGTTCACTTATGCATTATTTATTTATTTTTCTGAGCTGTTTCTCTTTAAAGAAAATGCTCAGACTGGACCTATAGAAGGTGTACTTACCATTGGCCTTTAATGATACAGACATCATCATTTCTACCAAAGTTAGATAATAATCAGGTTTATATGAAGTTAGTTTATGTGTATCAAGATGTAAAGACAGACTTGATCCCTCTCCTTCCTGTATATAACCAGTTTATAATCTGAATGTGACAAAAATCTGTGAATTAGTTGTATTTTTTTCAATTCTTGTAACCATACAACATTATATAAGACATACTTTGATTCTAAATAATCGTTAGTACAAATTTAAGTCAAAGTTGTTGGGCACAGAGATAGGTAACAGGCAATAATGAGATCACCCAGCTAAGTTCAGGTCTGAGTATTTTCTTTAAGGTTGTATGATGAAGGTAATGATGGGCAGTAAGAATGACAAAACCCTCAAGAAAGAACCAGTCTCAAAATTTGCTTTTTTAAGTTTCTCATAACATATTCAATTCCATCTAAATATTGCAAGCAGCTGAATTGCAAATGTTAACCTAAACATGAATAAAAAATGTTGATATTTTATTTAACCTAAAAATAGTAATTATGGATAGGCTGCTTTTATTATTATCATATTAAAATATATCATTTTACATTGGGAATACAGGAAAAATTGTCACTGTTATTATGTAATAAGAAAATTTGTTTTGAGTGCATTAAAAATACAGTAGATGATTATTGCAGTATAAGGGGGAAAGTTGTTTCCCTTTGACAGTCTATCAGTAGATGTAGCCTAGGAAGATAAGTATGGTGGCTGCTTTATATAAAACAGTAGAAGGACACAAACTTAGAGAAATTTTTCCCAGCTGCTGTTATTAAAGAAATTCTTTTATAGAAGAGAGACTGCTTTAAAAAAAAAAGTCTTTCCATTTTTGCTCCCATCTCTGAATCCATCGCTTTCATCTGGCATGCAAAGCGTCTGTGTATGGCAGCCTGTAACTTCTGTTATTTAAACTGCCAACTGTTAGAATGGATTGAGTTGAACCAGAGGAGGAGAATAGCCCCACTGAGGCAAATGCATTTTTACACCTTTCTTTAATAAAATATTGTAAGGAATAGCTAGAAAGTTTCCTCTCACACTATCATCTAAAACTGTTAGACTGTAACTGTGTGAAAGAATCATTATTGACTCCTGTCAGATAGTCTTGGAGAGAAGGTGAAGAGACTCCTCTCCTGATTTTTTTTGCCCGCTTTGTCAAATCAGGTACTTTGAGCAGAAGTACGAAGTGAAGGCCAATGTCAGGAAGTGCCTTGAAGCAGGAACTTGTGCTAGTCTCCTGTGACTTTCTTCCTTATTTATTTATTTTTAAGGAGTCAGATTGGATTGTAAAATGATGAGAATATGACTGGACAGAAACACGTTTATTGCAGGCTCAGCAGCCGCTACATATCATTAGTGAAAAGATGCAAAGGTATGAGGGAGACAATTTTGATGTCAGTTTCATTCTTTTTGAGGACAAATACATTCAGTGATGAGAGAGAAACTGGCATCTATGGAAATTTAGGGATCTGTAATACTTGAATGCCTACTTTTTTCCCCTATAGGTAAACATATAACCTTTTAATAGTCATTAATATAGAGATAATAAACAGTGTTGAAGTTGCTTTTAAGGACACCGATTTTGAAGCAACTATGATTATCAGAATCATTAAATTTCAGTTTCAAACTGATCTGTTTCTCACCTAGCTACATACAATTGCTGTTATTACCACTTTTTCTGCAGTTAATGCCCAAATACAATATTTCAAAGGTAAGAATACTTTTTTGTAGGAATATAATTTGACCTTAACTTTCCACCTGTAAAAGATCATATTCCTTACACATCACCTCTAAAGTGAGTCCTGCTTTCTGACTTTTCTTTATTATTCTTGCCTAAGAATATCTGTAATTGGCTTGCTCTACAAAGCATTTTATTTACCCTTCTGAATATTAGCTATTTTAAGGATCTGAATGTATTATGACAAGGAACGCAAGATTTAACTTAAACCCCTCCCTTTCCCCACCAACAGCCAAATTAATGTTTTATCTTTGAGTATTCCAGAAAAAAAGTGAAACTGCTACAGTATAACTAGTACCAACAGAAATCTATACAGAAGAGATATTTCAAGGGGTGTGATGTCTCTGTGCCCAACATGGATCATGGCCCTGCCCTACTTCCAAGCTTCTAACCTGTCCTCATAACCATTTCTTGTGTATTGTGATTTTTTAAAAATGAAGCACTTTTAGATGTCCCATATGGTTTGAAACAAATCAGAAATTCATGTCCTAAATGTTTCGTTAGTCAGAATAATTAAGTTGATCAGTTCGGGGAACAGTGAAAGCAAAATAATGGGGTCATTGAAGCAGTCAAGCTCTAATGGGAACCTAAGCTCATTCAGATATCAAATCTAATAATTGTTCTACACCTGTATGCACAGTCCCATTGAGCAAATTCACATTAAAGGTTTAGTGGAACTGTTTCAATGCTGTGGTCCAAAGGGACTCGCTACTGTTTTCATAAGAAAGCACTGAATATTTTTTAGCAGTATGTTTTTTTTTGTTGTCTTTTTTTTGTATGTGTGTGATGTGTTAACTAGGTTCTATGTTTGTATGTTGGTGCCCTATCCTATCCAGGGAGGAAGGAAAAGGAAATATGTATTTCTTGAAATGCTTTTCTTACCATTTAAAAATAATAAAGAATCTTTCAAGTATTTACCACCTGGAGGCAATTTGAGATGACTGAACTCACTGAATTGTTGGATGGAAGGAGGAAGGGTTTGTTTTCCTATGCAACCTACTAGAAATAAGGGCTTCTTAACCCCTTCTCACCATAAAATGGTATCAACTACAATTTGGGTTATTGAAGTAGAAAGTAGCAATTAGACATTCTGTAGTAATGCAATGTTTCATTTCTCCTATGTCACTATATGGCTGTAACAGCAAATTGACTGCCTTTGATTCTCCTACAAGCTATCTAAGGAGAGCTGACAGACCTAAAAAAAATGTAAAGATCTAAAGAGTGGAAAGATGAATTTAATTCTGCCCTATAATGACCGTTGAACTAACCGCTCTCCAATAGAACCCTCTTACCAGAGGCTTCAAAGCACACAGGAAAACGAAAAGATGAGCAATATATTTTGAGCAACTATGAAAGACAGATATGGCTAGCTCTCTTTATCAGAAAAAGGCAATCAAAGCTGAATTCACTTACTTAAAAAATAGTTTCTATGCACATACAAGCTTACTTATTCAAATGAATATTGTGCTCTGGTATGTTTGCTTTCTTTGGGGCTAAACAAAAGAACGTGTTCATTTAAAAATCACTTACAAAGTGCCTGTTACATTCTAGGCACCAAGAAAATAGGTAAAAATGGCAGTTCCTCCCTTTCCAGAGCTCACAGTAAAGAGGGGGAAGACATACTGCAGAGAGACAATCATGGTAAAAAGCTCAAGCTGAATCTTAACCCAAGTATGAGTTTCTTGAATAGGAAAAGAAAAAAGAAGAGAGGCATAATCCAAAAAAAGGAGCAGCATTATTGGAGGCAATAGGAGAGCACGATATCCAAGGAAGAGCCAACTGTTCACCATTGCTGGAATTATAGTTATAAGAGGCTGGGAAAACAAGTAGTCATGCTAGGCTTTGTTAGATAAGGCATTTGTTTTTGTTTTTTTTTTAAAGAGAGAGAATTTTTTTAATATTTATTTTTTAGTATTCGGCAGACACAACATCTTTATTTGTATGTGGTGCTGAGGATCGAACCCGGGCCGCACGCATGCCAGGCGAGCACGCTACCACTTCAGCCACATCCCCAGCCCAAGGCATTTGTTTTATTTTTTTTTCCTCATGGGTGATGAGCCATTCCAGGCTTTGACTTATAGTAGCATGATCAGGTGTACCTTGTAGCATGACTTTTTCCTAAGGTGCAGCTGGTGAGGCCAGAGGCAAAAGGATTCAATAGGAATCTACTATAAGAACCAAGGCAATAGAAGGCCTGCCCAAGGGTAGTGGCAGAGGAGTTGCTGATGAAGAAGAAATAGATACAAGAATGATTCAGGCTGGGCACAGTGGCACACACCTATAATCTCAGTGGCTTGGGAGGCTGAGACAGGAGGGTTGCAAGTTCAAAGCCAGCCTCAGCAAAGGCAAGACACTAAGCAACTCGGTGAGACCCTGTCTCTAAATAAAATTCAAAATAGGGCTGGGGATGTGGCTCAGTGGTTGAGTGCCCTGAGTTCAATCCTCAGTATCCCCTCCCAAGGGGGAAAAAAAGAATGATTCAGAAGTTAAAATTAATTGAACTTGTTGAGTTACTGGATATAAAAGGAAGGAGTATAGTATGATTGGTTGATTGCTTTTATGAATAGATGTATGATGGCTCTATTTGTTTTCTGGTGCTGCTATAACAAAAAACAACAAATTGAATGGCTTAAGCAACAGAAGTATATTGTCTCCTAGTTCTGGAGCCTAAACACCTGGGATCAAGGTGTTGGCCTGGCCGTGCTTCCTCTGAAGGTGATAGTAAAGGGTCTAGTCCAGCCTTGCCCCTAGGTCCTGGTGGTTTTCTGACAGTATTTGGCATTCTTTGGCTGGTAGAAACACCAGTGGGATTCTGCCTTTGTGTTCACATGGCATTATTTCTTATTGTGTGTTGGCTTCCAAATTTTTCCTTGTTATAGAACATCAGTCATAAGGAATTAGAGTCTACTCTAATAACTTCATCTTAATAATTTCTATATATACTCTGCCTTCAAATGAGGTCACCTCACTCTTATATATGAGGACTTAAATACTCTAACATATGAATTTGGAGGGACACAAATCAACCCATAACATGGTGCCAGTTATCAAAACAAAGAAACACAAAAAGGAGCGAATAGAGTGGAAAGAAAGGAAGTCAGTTTAGTTTGAATCTTGAGTGTGGTGTAGCTTTTGAATAATAAGGAGAAATATTAGGAGGTGATTGAAGCTATAGGTCCACTAGCATACAGAAGGTTGAAGTTGTTGAAATTTTGCAAATAGATGAGTATACCCATGGAAAGTTAGGTCATGCAAAGTATAGAGAATAATATGGAAGAGGACAAAGAGTAGAACATGAAATTAACTCACCACATTGGGGCAGGAAAAGAATAGTTGCTTAGAAACAGAAGGATCAGATGTAGAGGTAGTTTGAAAATGAAGAAATAATACTAAGAGAGTTTCATGGAAGGAATAATTGCCAATACCATTGTGCTACAGACATGTGAAGGAAAATGCAGATGAATGGACTAAAATTCTAATGCTTGAAGTAGTATTGATTTAGAATAAGCCTATTCATAGAGTCATCATGGAACATACCCTGTATTCAATAGAATTTTACTCTGTATCAACAGGGAAAAGAAAAGATGATTTATATGGTATAAAATTTTATTCTTACAGAAATTGTATTTTTATGATCTAGTTTTATAATCTGTAAGAAAGTATTCACTATTGGAGTATATTTCCAAAGGTAGTCAAATAATCCTGACAGAGAATCTTTTAGAAATAATGTGTGCAAATTCTGCCTTGGTCTTGAAATTTTGATATTTATGGTTATTGTATTTGTGACTAGTGTTCAGAATAGGATAAAATAGAGCATCTCAGAATGAGATTGTAATGTGGCTGATCAGAAGAGCATCTTCTAAGGAAGGATCTTTCACTTCAAGTCAATGTCTGATTTTATGTAGTCAACACTGGAGCTCTCAGGGCTGCTAAATGTCAGTTTATGTACAATTTAATAATGTAACCATACATATTATCCTTTTCCCTCAATTCCCTTAAAAACACAAAGCCATCTCTGGAACCTGTTCACAATTAGATCCATAGTAAAAGAATATATTGAAAAGGTAGAGTTTGTAAACTATTTATTTCCCCATACAAATATGTGTATATAGGAATGAATGGCATGTTTATACATCTATAAACCCTCATAAAAGTTTTATTCAGAAAAAGAATCATTGTGTATTTATTTCATGACTGTGTAGTATTGAGAAAACTAATACAGAGGTAGATGAGATGGCATTCTCTGCCATTCTAGTACTGTCCTCTTGGAAAGATGAGACTGAAGTTATAGTGAATTGTAATGAAGCTGGCTATAATTAACAGTTGAATTGTACAAGCTAAGTTTGTGCTATTGGAGTCCAGATGAGAGAGAGACATGCAAAGGCTAGAAGGATTGGGGAAGTGGGATTTGAGTTGGACTTAGAAGGATGGATAGTCTTTAATAGAGGGGAAGAAAAAAGAAGAGTGGGCACATAAGCAAAAATCTAAAATATGTGTGTGTTGTGGAACAGTTATGAAGTGAACCTAGCTACATTCAAGGATGGGTAGTAGAGAATAAGAGAAAATCTGACAGATGAAATGGGATTTATGGAAAAACAAACAACAATAACCAAAAAAACCCAGAAAATGTGTATTCCATAGATTTCCCCTTTACTTTTTAGCTGCCACAAATTTTAGAGCGAAATTTATTACACATATATTCTAATCTCCCTGAGCTACTTCCTTAGCATGAATCTGTTCACTTTTATCTTCATATGTCTTATCTTGCAGTGAATTTTAATCTACGAGCCCTCTGAAGTCATTTTGAAAGTTAACTTGTTAAATTTTTCATTGCCACTTTGTCTTTTTTTTTTCACCACTTCAAATTAGGGTTGAGCCAGGTTCATCCTATTTTAAATCACCAATAGCCTTTTGAGCTAAGGGAGTAAGGTCTCTTTCAGAAGCCTACTCGGAAAGGCAGGGTGACAGATCCCTTGAAGGGAAGAAGGCGTGAGTCTAGTGACTAGTCTAGCCAGTGCACTACTTCTCAAATTTTATGAATAATAAAAGGGATCTGTGGATCCATTTTAGTGGGAACTTCACTCTTTGGAATCCACAGTAATTGAATTAAAACTATTTCTAATATATTGTGACTTATATTTCAATAAATATAAAAGCAGGCATGAACTCCATATGCTTTCATGATTTTAATAAACTATAAAACAGAACAACAAAATTACCATTCATTTAATATGCCCACTGATGCTATATTTAATAGTAGAAAGATTTGACTTCAGATCCAGTTATACATTTTTGCCTCATTGATATTAATACAGAGAATCCCTGCTATATAACTAAGCCAGACAAAATGGTACCCATAACTTTGAGGGTTTGTGACAGAACTCAGGGTCATCAGACTCCACACTGAATGAAAACTCTGGCAGTGAGCAAACCTCAAATTCCAGTTTTCATTGGTCTCAACTGAGTAAGTTTGTAAAGTTGTCTTGCTCACATGAAGATAAGGCTAGGATTGAAATCTGCATAACATGAGTATAACCCATTTATATTATTCGAATCTGGAATACAAAGGTTGTTTTGTGCATATTTGCCACTCAGTTTACAATTGATAAACAGATGCAAGGGGACCCAGAGCAATTACATTCTCATAATACATTGGCACACATCATGAATATGGTACTGGCTGCCATGTCACAGTTTCTCTGTCATATGTGCAACTCACCTGTGCTGTTATGTAAGATAGTGTCACACCCTGTGATGACTCAATTGCCAAAAAAAATTGTCTATTCAAATTATTGTGGAACCTTAATTAGTACAATACACCATAAAGTTACTTGGCTGTCAACACAAAAACAAACAAATGTACATGTAGACCTTGACATATATTAATGATCAATGCACTAGTTACTTAGAAAGTGATGATATAGAATATGCCTGTCAACAGTTTTTACTGCCCCATAAAAATGAAAACACAAAACTTTAAGTATATCTTACTTTAAGAAATAAGCACATGGTGAGCTTCATTGGATTTTTTTCATGTGAAATTTACCACAACATTAGGAATTACATAAAATAATTAATGGGTTCTTTTAGAACAGAAACTTCCTCTGGACACTTTAAGAAATAAAATGAGCTTCACTTCTTTCTGTGTGTCTGTTCATCCTTTTCTACTTCTCTATAACTGGCTTATTACCCAATTGAACAGTGCCTTTTTATCATGAATTATATAGTTTGTTAGTTACCGGCCAACCTATGAATTGGCTGCCCCTGGGGGGGGCAGATATCCATCATGGTACAATCAGTGGCCACTGATAGGTGGGAGGAGAACCTATTTAGTACTGCTACCTACGTAAACAAATAAATGACAACAACAAAAACATTTGAGCAGGATGGTTTTAGTGAGAAGTGGGTTGGGACTGTCAGGCACAATGCCCTGAGGTAACTGTTATGTCTCTAAAAAATATCATCTCTTTCAGGGTCACAGGAAATGCAAGTGTAAGTTATATTCATTGCCTCCACTTATTCCTCAACCTTCTGCAGTCTGGCTTCTGCTCCCCTTATTTCACTGAAATTGCTCTCATTAAGGTCTCTAATGACCTCCATATTTCTAAATCTGATGGTTTTCTGTCTTTATTTTACTGCATCTTTCTACAATATGTGATATTATTGCTTATGCCACTTTTCAAAATATCTGCTCCCTTGGATTTCATAACATGCACTCTCATGGCTCTTTTTGTATGTCTCTGAATACTTGCTGTTTCCTTTGTGGACTCCTGGTGCTATGCTCAACTTTTAAATATCAGTATTTCCCAGGATTTGATTATCAGCTCACTGCTCTTCTCACTCTCCATACTTTCCTAAGTCATGTTTTCAATTACAAAATATGTGATGAGTCTCCCAAATCACTTTTATTCTTTCCAGGCCACTCCCCTGACCATCAGCCTTTTAATATTTAACAGCCTGTTGATTGGCTCCACCTGAATGTGTTAAAGGTAACTGTTCATTTTCTGTGCTCTTGAAGAGTGTACCCTAATGATAGCACTTACCATCTTATTATCTTTGTATGCTACCCCGATTTGAATGACAGCATCTTGATTCATCCTAGTATTAAAGGATGTAATCTAGGTCATCAAGCATACTGAGAACTATAGAGCAGCACACAAAGGTGGCCAAGACATATCTTCATCAGACTATTAAACCAAAAGACCACAATCACTACATAGTACCTGCCTTGAAAGAAAAGACTGACTCTTTATCTCTGTATCCCTCTTGTAGTATACTATGCACGTAGTTAGTGTTCAAGAAATAAATCATAGGCCTGTTTTTGGACAGAGAGAACTATGCCCAACGTGGGAATAGACTCTGCTTATGATGGCAAGACTCTCCCCTCTTTCCACTGAACAGGCTACTCAGGAAACCAAATTAAAGGTCAGCAGGTTGCCTGGTAAATCTGCTGTACTAAGGAAGAAAAAAAAACAAACAAGTGACTGGTTTTACTAGATGCATCATTCAAGCCAGACCAGAATCTCTAGAAATAATCTCTTTCTACCCTAAGGGACAAATCTGTCCAGACAACTGGAATCCTAGAGTGAAGAAGTAATATAAAGCAGTCTGGCAACATTGCTATATCCACTGGATGACAATAAGAAAAATAAATAAATTGTTATAAAAGATTTTCATTGCTTCTCAAAGGCATAAAAAATACCCCAGCCCATGATGACTTGGGAAATAAATAAAGTCAAAATCTTGATAAATTCCAATTTCCTGACTAATCTTAATTCTTTGTTTTTCTAGACTAATCTGAAAGAGATTTTTTAAACATCTGTTTGCATCTTATCTCATTGTCACAGAAGTAACTAAAAAAATGTCATAATGCCATGAGGTGGTCTAGAATTTAAAAAGTGTAATAAGATCTTGATGCTAGAATCTTTGGAATTTGATTCTTATATAAATTATGTAATAAAATATAAATATCTTATGTAAGTTTTATATAATTATTTAAGTGCTATAATTATTATATAATATAAATGTTAAAAATATAAACTTTTATTCTGTATTAGGTAACATTCTAGCCCATTTACATTATTTAATTCTTGGGACAACCCCATTAGATAGGCCTTTAATATTATTTCATGTTCACAAAGGGGAATTTAAATTTAGGAAAACAATGCTAATAGGTGGCAGAACAATGAACAATATGTACCCTTATGGCTACTACAAACTTTGACCTATGCCTAACACTAAGTAGTGGATATTCATTATAAGCAGAGACAGTTTTTTGCTTGAAGTTTATTGACTGATGTGTTTGTATGTGTGCATGCATACTTTAAACCTATTAAAAGATTAATATGGACCAGGTACTAAATTATGTTATTTAGTCCTATTAATACCCTATAGTGTAAGTACTATTATTAAAATCTCCATTTTGCAAATGAGGAAATTGGTGTTTAGAAAGGTTCATTTTGCAAATAAATAAATGTGAGACTGGCCTAATGAGTTAGAAAAAAAATGTGTCTAGTAGTGTACCTTAATAAGTTCAAAGACTACATATATCAATTGGCTTTACTTTGTCATAAATTGCACCAGTTTAAATGGTGGTAAGAGAAAGAAGAATGCTTAGTGCCATAATTCTCCCCACCATTCCCACACACCACCACCTGCACTATATAGCGAAAAGTATGACTTGTGGAAAATAGATCAGTATCATTTACTATCAAAGGATAGTTGGTTCATTCCTCTTTTATTTTGTTATTTTTAGGCAATGTGTTGCAAAGCAGTTTTAAAATCTGATGTGATTTTATCATTGAAGTAAAGCTTTCTCTCAAAAGATGATGTAATGACATACTTCCATATCTTTTTGGATTTTTACTCATATTTGTGAAATGAGTGAATCTTTTGAAGACAGTCACTTTTTATGACTTGAACTTTTAGAATTAGAATCTAACAATATGTGAGATATCTTCATAAATGATAATAGCATGGGAAGACACATTTACTTATGTTCTAATACTTGTCTTTACCATCAGAGAACATTCTGTAGCCCTTACTGAAGCAGGGCAAAGAAATGGCACCTGTTTTCTGGTTTTTTTTTTTTTTTTTGTTCCTTTCCATTAGGATGTACTTAGTGATTGTATAATCAACCAGGAATTAATTCAGAGATTATTGACTGCTCTTTTTAAAAAATTGAAAACAGTATGTGCTTTATAGCTGAGGACTGAGAACTTAAGACCCTGTCTAGATTTCTCCCCTAACTTGGCAAATTGATTGTGCTTAAATGCCCCAAATTCAGATGTTCAGGGAAAAGTAAAAACAATTGTAATTTCTCCATTAAGACAAGAGCCAGTTTTTGGGGTGTATATCCTTTCAAGCTTTTCAAAATTATATTTTAAGTTATAATTTTAAAAAATAAGAATATGATATACTCTTTTATAACTTGCATTTCTCACTTTATAATGTGGATCTCTTTCTATCCAGACACACAGATCCATATAACAATTTATATGGACTGCATAGTATCCCAGTTTATGTAGGTCCCATATTGCATCTAATCCCATAATGATATATAAGCTGTTTGTGATTTCGATTGTACAAAAATGCTGCAAAGAACATTGGAAGAATGGCTATTCACATTTATACATTTTTCTGATGTTGTGGGGACTGGCTTTGTTCCAGTAGACTTAACAATCTGGAATGATTCTTTGAGACTTCTTACGTGAGAGGTAAGTTACTAGTTGCAGCCATTTTTATTCGGCTGTAGTCTGGGCCTGGCACTCAGGTTTTGTATGGGTTGCATTAGACACTAAAATTACAAAGGAACTTCTGTCAGTTATGAATATGAAATTGAGAAGCCATGTTTTAACTCTGTCCTAATTGCTCACTTTTAAAACAACTGCTGACTGGCTCCTACCTTAAGGGAGAGTTTAGATTTTAAAACAATGGCACTGGCAGCTGCTAAAGTGTCTGGAATATTAACCACACAGGTTGCCTTTGTCCATACAACTGGTTAAGTAATTAAGCACAGACTAGCATGGGGAACACAACTAATGGGAAGCACCTGTTTATAGACTCTTGCATTGTAAGTGTAGGTTAAGTATCTTCTCTCCTCAAAAATCATAGGCACTGGCATATTTCAATGATCTGGTACATAGAGAGATGGAGGCATCATGCAGGGGAAGGACTGCCATCTCTGCCTTACTACTGAAGCCATTGAGTTTACTCCCTCTCCCCCCACCCTTCCTGGGGCTACTTAAGTTAGAGAGTTGGGCTGTCTGCTCTAAAACTTCCTTCATCAACAAAAAATATAGGAAAGCAGCCCCAAGAAATGGGTTGCACATGTTAAAAACAAAAAGTAGATATGTAGTCACTGAGCGATTCAGAAACAAAAGCAGATGACAAGTAAGTGTATTCTAGGTCAGCATATCAGCAACAAGGCTCAAGAAGATCACAAACAACTGCCACAGAAAATGACAGAGGACTGTCCATCATATGATTGAAGTTAGAGAAATGGCTGATGCCTAGTATTCTTAGTCATAAGGATTTGTGCCACACATGGAGTAGGAAGGCACAGAGATGACAGGTGGTGGTAATGAATTGACTCTCTAGCCCCAATGCCATTTGAAAGCTAGTTTATTCTGCACCCACCTAAATGGCTGCTCATGCTCTTACCCTGCCAAGCACTCTTGGCCCAGGTCATTGTAATATATGCCTTGATCAGCTCTTGTACTGTCATTCTTGATAGGGCCATCTAGACTTCAAAAACAGATCCTCACCAGATGATTTCAGGGAGCCCCCCTTTCTGCTGGGATTTATTTATTTGTTTGTTTCTTAGAGCAGAGCTGCTATCCTCCATATAAATGCTTCAAGACTGTTTATAAAAATATAATTGAAATTAAAATCACCTGCATATGGAAACATCCACCTGTATCTTAGTCCTTGAAACTACAAATCTGGCCAGTGCATTTCCTTTCATTAAATTATTTTCTTCTTAGGGAAAAAGTAAAAGATGTACAGGCTTTCTGATTCATCCTTATTCATTCATTGTTTTTCATGCCTCCCCAAAAAGAAAAATTTGGTAATTGAATGGTCAACAATATAAGGAACTAAAACTCACTTTTTCCTACTAAGCAAAAACTGACAGCTAAATTTTTCTTCTTATTGAAGTGCCAAGTATCCTTTTTTTGGGTGGGGGGTACCAGATGCTTAACTACTGAGCAACATCTCCAGCCCTTTTTAATATTTTATTTAGAGACAAGGTCTTGCTGAATTGCTTAGGGCCTCAATAAGTTGCTGAGACTGACTTTGAACTCACAATCCTCTTGCCTAAGCCTCTGGAGCACTGGGGTTACAGGCATGTGCCACAGTGGCTGGCTCCACCTATCTTTTTAAAAATTTTTTTTTAGTTGTAGTTTGACCCAAAACCTTTATTTTTTATTTTTATGTGGTGCTAAGGATTGAACCCAGTGCCTCACATGTGTGAGACAGGCGCTCTGCCACTGAGCCACAACCCCAGCCCCTCCACCTATCTTTTAAAGCCTAATCATGATGTAGTTTTCCATGACCCTGATTTCCTGCACTTAATTTCCTGCACATGGTTCTCTACTATGAACCTCCATTGTACTTAGAATCTAATAAATGCTACAAAAGACACATAGTTATATTTCATGTAATAATTTTTGGTACATTTATCCTTTCCACTTTAATAATATATGAGTGCCTGTTATATTCCCTGCAGATAGATAGTTTATGCCAAAACAATTTGTGATGGATGGATGATGGAAGTGTTTCTTTGTATTAATGGCAAAATATATTCCCTCCATGTAAGCAGCCTAGCTGAAGGTGAACTCAAGGATCAGTTCCTGATTCATTACTAATGACTGGATGATTACTTAATCAACACTTTCTAAGAAACTGCTATGTATCAGCCACTATGATAGACATCTTGAACAGTGCTGTTACAGTTTGTGTCGTTTCTGCTGGTTTGCTCTTCAACATCAGTTTCATTTCTATAATTTCCTTGGGAGCTTTCCCCACTATTTTCTAACACTCTTCATATTTTTATTTGTCACCATTTTCTGTATTTTCCAGGTATGCAGGTGTCCTCATCAGACTTTCAAACTCAGAGAAAGTTTTGTCTTAGGGCCCAGTTATACTCTCTAGTAAGGAAACAAACAATGCATGGCTTATGTACAAAACCAAGGACATTAAAAAAAAAAGATCTATTCACTAGCTTTGACATTGAGTCTAAAGATAATCAATTTTAAGGTCTATGGGAATTTAAATTCTGAACAATTTACTGATTTTATTTTTTTCTGCACCATATTTTTCTAAAATACTTGGAAATACTCAAGTTATCAATTATGCAAATGCTAGTCATTTAAAATCCCAAGAGGTTGGTTGGACACATTATAAAAATATATGTTTGTGATAGAAAAAAGTAAGTATTGCATATTTTCTCCATTCATAGGTTAATATGGATTAAGTTTTAATGCCTTGAAGTAATATTATTGTACTATGTGATTTTACTTTTATCACATATTTCCATCTTCCTAAAGTTACTATAATTGAGTTTGTTTGATAATATACCTTTATATTACTACAAGTCTTGATAGTTTGCAAAATATGAGGTTCATAATAGAGATAGAGAGTAGAGTTACTACCTGGCAGAAAGGATAAGAAGAAAGTGAAATATAGAAAAGTGATTTAATCTCTCTACTGCAGTTTTGTAAAATATAATTTGTTTTTCCCCTAGCACAGCAGAGTTTCATGCTGATAACAAGCTACTGAATTAATAAATCCATTGCAACTATTGAGACTTTTCCTTTAATAACATAATGAATGCTGAGCATTAAGGAAAGGCATTCTTTGTACAGATGTTACCCCAAGCAGATCTACTACATCCCTAAGCATAGGAAAAATACCACCATCATACCCTCAGCAATATCAATGTGAAAATAATTTGTGATCTCAATTAGAATACTGTATTTTCCACACAAAAGCATGCTGTTTCCTGGAACGCATTTGCTTATTTTCCAATTGGAAAGACATTTAGGGGTCTATTTTGTTATCATTACATGTGCTTAACTCCAATTACAGTTAATGGGAGTTGTGTGTCTATAGTCACAGTAGCCTCTGAACTATTTTAACATTATTGCTTTCCATTACCATCATCGTTAAAATAACTTTCCTCTCTTCTGCCAACCTGAACTACCACAGTAATCTGGGTTTCTGTTTTGTTTGCATGGATTTATTTGCATGTAATGAAGGATATAGATTACACAACATGGCCTGTTTCAAGTTTTAAAAACATTACAATGTCATGGAGATTAGAATAGGGCTAGAAGTATTTAATTGTTAACTGAAGGTAATTGATTGGCTCTCAGCCATGCATTTTTGCACAGCACCCTGTGTATACAATTCCATAGGAATGAAACAGTTCAATGTGGTTTAATATCTATGGTACCTAGTAGAGACTCAAAATGTAAACTTATTATAAAATCTATGAGAAAATAAGGTTTCCAAATTAGAAGCACTAGAATCTATCATCAGCTAACGAAATTATACACTTAATTTCAGTTATTTGAATCTTTGACAAGGCAAAAACAAAGAGAGTAAATGTATTATAAAATGTCTAGGTGAGTGAGTGTGATGGCTCTTGCTTGTAATCCTAACTACTTGAGAGGCTAAGGCAGAATGATCACAAGTGCAAGGCTACCCTGACAAATTTAGTGAGACCCTGTCCCAAAATTTAAAAAAAAAAAAAGTGTGTGGGGGTGGATGGAACTGGAGACATTGCTCAATGGTAGAGTGTCTCAGATTTCAGTTCCCAGTGCTGGAAAAAAATGTCTAAGTGTAATTGGGGATACTCTAGGTTAGTGCTGGAATCTGCTGTATTTCTAAAAGAAAATGGCTAGTGTCAGAAAAGTTGACCAAAAAAATAGGTATGAAGGCTTGTTCAGTTTTCAAGAAAATGAGGAACACTCTGAAAACATCATTAGGGATCTTAGCATCACTTAACTCATTGGCTTTCAGAGGCAACTGCCTATTTTTTGCTAGGAGGAGCCTAGGACCCATTGTGCTTGTTTTTCATGTTGTACTGGTTTTTAGTTGTTTTGTGATTATAATGTGATGTAGAACACCAAAGTGTACCCCCAAAATATTTGTTTTAAGTGAAAATATAGGTGATAGAGGTTTAGTTACACCAGATATTAAAACATATTATGAGGCTCAAATGATGAGAAAAGAAGGTATTGGCACAAAATTGCAGAATAATATCAATGTCAACAGAACAGAAACCCTAGTATAGATACTTTAATATATGATAAAAAAGATATTATGAATCAGTATAGGAATTCATGATGATTCAACAAATGATGCATGTCCTCTTTGTGAGGAAAAAGAAGAAATAAAACAATGTGGAGATGTATTTGATAAGGCACTATAAAACAAAATAAAACAGAGAAAAAATAAAACACAGATCATCTAAATCATTAAATATAAAAAAATCAAAACTTAAGGGACAAGAAAAGATGTGATTGAGTGTTTATCAATGTCTGTGGCTAGAGACTTTCTAAGCTTATAAAGAAAGGAAAAAATCACAATGTAAATAATGGATAGATTTAGTAACATAAAAATGGTAAAAATGAAACCATATGTTCCTTAAAGGTTACAACACAAAATAGGTGATCAACAAACTAAGGAAAATATTTCTAATATTTTAATTGATTACTGTCATTAATTAATGTTCAAAGCCAAAACAAAATTAACAGGCAAAGGAAATGGTCAGCATATAAAGGACGAATAAGTGGACAATAACATGAAAAAAATCTGCCTCTTTAGTATTTGAAGAAATGCCAAAATCATGAATCATGTTGTTTTTACTTTTTAAATCAGCACATATTAAAAAGAATAATACTCAATGAGATTAGACAAATTTATATACTGACAATTGGATTTAAATTAGTGAAACTACTCTAGAGTACAATTTGCACCTAATTGTTCACACCACAACAATGCCATCTACATATACGGCACATGTATAGATATAACTGTGAAGATATTCATTAGTATGCTATTTATACCAGCAAGATATTGGAAGCAACTTAAATGCCCTGAAGTAGATAAATGGTTAACCAAATTGTGGTCTATTTATGTAAAAAAAAAGAAGAAGAAGAGTATATGGCCATTAGAGATCATATTTGTGGGCTGGGGATGTGGCTCAAGCGGTAACGTGCTCACCTGGCATGCCTGGGGCGCTGGGTTTGATCCTCAGCACCACATAAAAATAAATTAAAGATGTTGTATCCACAGAAAACTAAAAAATAAATATTAAAAAAATTATCTCTCTTTTTAAAAAAGAGATCATATTTGTAATATCATAATCTAGAAGTTTAATGACATATAAAATTTCTATGCTAAAATATTTAATGAAAAAGTAGAATGCCAATTTGTATGAATAGTTTGAGTTCAAGCTGTTTTAAAGACCGTATTCTGGTAACAGTGAGGAGAAAGAATCTGGTCAACTGATAGAGAAAGGTCCTCTATCAAGAGATTAGGCCCAAGCCTAATTTGGTTACCATAGGCCATTCATTTCTAGTGAGGTGAGAAACTTTATCCAATTTAGGATCCCTAAAATCACAGAGAAAACCATAAACAGTTTTGAACATAGGGAGGAGGAATGTAAGTTCACATGATGATTTCAATATAACTGTCTAAAATAAGTTATTTTTCTCTCACTACTGTTTTCGGAAACAAATAGCTACTTTAGTGGACATTTCTGGAAGCAATAACTTTCCTTGGTTTCCTTAGCCTAAGCTGCATAGACCCAGACCTTCATTTGCTATGTTTGCTGGAAACAGTGCCTACATTGAAGGTTTCTTTTACTTCGTTTTCTAGACAACTAATTTGCATTAAGATGGGGTATTTTGAAATAGTGAGGTATGTACTGGGCATACACTTGGTTTAATGTTATCCTGCTGTGAGGGATTAATGTGTTTGGTTAGGGCAACATTGATACAACTGTTTTTGAAGCAGAAGGGAAACAGTCTCTCCTTAGACAACAAGAGACAGACACCTAACTTTGAGGGGAATGAATAATGAATGTGGTTCTTTTTTATTGGAATTTTTCAGTCCCAACTTGATCTCATGCAGTGTGCAAGACACAACTTGTACTTTGGCATACACTCCTTTTGTTATAGGATTAATGACACACTCCCAGGTTACATACTGTAGGTTTGAGTCTTCTAGACTATCTCATGTTATGTAATGTGCAGGCCTTATCTGGGCTGTGCTTATTCCTCAGTTCACTTGACAAAGTTTTTAGGAAGACGGAAATTAATGATATAGATTTAGGGATGGATCTGAAACTTAGTGACATTCAGTTATTTCATGGATGATGTGCTTTGTACATAGTTGCTGAATAAATGATTGCATGAGTGAATTCTAGAGCAATACAATAATGGGATTAATCCATTCACTTCACAACTCAGTTGGGAAGATTTTTGAGATGAATGCCAAATCAATTTATGCTCAGGAAAGTCATAAAGCATAAAGCTTCTTCTCTTATGGCAGCAGAGAAAGCCTTGGCATCAGTTTGTGCTGGTTAACCTGATATTCATAAGGTGCTGAACCATAGTTAAGATGAACCATGTATTTTATATTCCCTTTGGATAAAAGATTTGAATATTTTTTTTGGCCATCTTTGCTCCATAGAATGCACATTTTCATATACATATATCCTTCTTTTCAACTTCATTCTTTGATCAGATCAGTCTCCACAGTATCAGAATCTGTTCACCTTCACCTGGGGCATTTCAGAGACAAGTCTTTGATGACCAAAGAGAATCTGTTAGGGTGTACTTACCAAACTATGGTGGAGTTTTCCTCTCTCTCATTGCAGTGTCCTCAACAAGTACATACAAACAAGTTCCATGCACCCCCATCTCTTTCCCTTTCATTTCCAAAATTATAAGAGGCAGATTGGGAGGAGATGCCACTACTTGTTAACCCCCCACCCAGTATCATTTCGGGTAAATACATGTGTTTTAACCCACTCACTTTTTGGATGAAAGCCCTCTATTTTTGTCATTGAAAATACAGTAGCATCAATAGTGTTATAAGATGAAGACTAGTTAGAAAAGTGAATTTGGTTTATACTGGAGTTTATGGAGCTCTCAAATTATATCACATGGGCAGCTACCTCCTACACCTGTTTCCAAATGAGAAATGCTATCACTCTCACAATCATTCTTTGTCACCTCTGACAACAATAATATCTAATATATGTTCTTTTCTCATTATTATTATGACTACTTATGAGGGCCCTTAGTATTTAATACCATAAATGTAGAAGTCATATTTCAAACAGTTCATTCAGTGATATTTCAGTCTCTCACTCAAGACGACTCCAAGCATGAAAAGTTATCATCGTTAGTTTGCTAGTTACCATTAGAATGTGGACAGATGGGGGAAAAGAAAGTGTATGTATATCTAAAAGCAACAAAGTATGTGTACACTTTATGATAGCCTCTAAATTCTACATATGTCTTGATTTTATACAAGTCTAAAGTATAAATATATATTTTGCAACTAAATTAATTTTAACATAAACACAGAATTGGAAATACATCAAAAGATCTAGATAGCAATTTCTGACATTGTTTCCCCCAGAGAAAAAGGTTGTGGGTTAACATTTTGAAAATGTAAGTGGTGACCTTTACAGAATTGCTTCTTCATATAATTATCTCATTAACATAGGGACCTATTAGGTACCCAAAATGAGGGAGGAGAAAATCTAAAATAATTTTTCATGTATACCAAAATCTGGATGTTTCAGTGATCTTTTTGGTGTGACTGAAAGACATGCCTAGAACAATAGTAGAGGAGGAAAAGTTTTATCTGGGGACTGGTGGTTTTAGAGGTCTCAGTCCACAGATAGCTGGCTCTGTTCCTCAGGGCTCAAAGTGAGGCAGAACAACATGGCAGAAGGGTATGGAAGAGGGAAGCAGCTCATATGATGTTAAGAAAGCAGAGAAAGGCTCCACTCACCAGATACCAAATGTATACCCCAAAGGCCATGCCTCAGGGACCCACCTCCTTTAGCTATACCCTACCTGCCTTCAGTTTCCACTCAGTAAATCCCAACAGGGGCTTAATGTATAGATTAGGTTAGGACTCTCATAACTCAATCATTTCTCCTCTAAAACTTGCATTGTCTCACACATGAGCTTTTGGGGACACCACATATCCAACCATAACACTGGATTGGGGTCCTGAACCAAAGTTTAGCCTATCTTCCAAAAGCTTCAGTGTCCTTTCTTCAGTGTGCTTTGACTCCAAAGTTCATTTTCTCACACCAAATGCTAGTGATAATTTGCAAGTCGATGTGAATTCTCACATCCTATCATATAATGCTGTGGGGCTAAGTTTTTAGAGGTGGTACTCATGTTGGATCCATTGAGTGGTAAGCAATGGAATGGATATTTATGGCACCAAGGCACAAGCCTTTTCTCGAGCTGGCACAAAACTGTAGACATGCTAGATCTGATGGCTTTAACACTGAACTCTTACATGCTAGCAATGCAGTGGGAACCATTGTATTGTTATCTCATTTTGAAGTATTTTCTAAGAAGCCCCAAACCAATGTGTATGCAAACCAGTGACTTCTAAGCAATAAATCCTTTATCCAGGAATAGTATCTTCACATTTTTAGCTGAATTGTGAAACATATCACAAACTAAATAATAGATTTTTTTTCAATGATATTGTCAAAAGGATATCCCAATAATCCATCATTCAGATATATCTCTGAGTGGAGAAAATGACTTTTGTTTTCTCACCTCTCAGAGATATAGTTGCATTATGAAGCTCTGGGTAGGCTTTAAGCTTATGGATAGTTGGCTCAATGCATTCACAAGGAGTATTAATGAGGTGAGGATCAAGGGGACCAGTTAGGTTTGCTCTGGGTATTGATCAAAAACTCCAGGAATCAGTCAAGAGAGGTGCTAGCACAGATGAGAAAGGCACTATGGCCAACCCTCAGCACTTTTCAGTCCTTCCTTCCCATGTAACAGGCAGGATATGTTGGTTGGGTATCACCATCTCAGGGAAGAAATGAGTAGCAGTTTGGGAGGCCCCAACATGTACTTCTGGACAAAGCTGACCTGACATTTAGGCATTAACTTTGCATTATAATCCCCCATCACACCATTGATTTGCTGTGTAACCTTCATCACTAAAGCAGAGATAATAGGATAGAATGAAATGGGCTTACCTCCCGGGGATGTTGTGTGAATTAGCAAATTAACGAGTGTAAAGTGTTAGCATTTATGTAAGTGCTGGTGCTTGTCATTATTTCTAGGGACCCAGTCTCATTCTAAATGGAGAATCTAAGTATATTATGCTTTTGTCAAAAAGGGATTTTCACCCACATCAATTGCATTTAAGCTGAGCATAAAACAGAGGTGATAATAACATAGCAGTGATCATCACAAAGCAGAGCTATAAACCTTTTTTTCTATGAAAACGAAAACTATTTTCAGCAACTTTCAATGCTTTTAAACTTTGCTTTCCAAGCTTTGTGCCAACAGTCATCTTTACAGTGATTATTCTTCCTGTGATGGGTAGGAGGAATGGGACCTATTCTAGGTCCCATTCATTATTCATTCCCATAATGACTATATAATGTATTGAATTTGTTTACATCATACAATCAGGCCAACTTGGTAGCTGGTTTGATTGCCACATATTGCAATCATTGTGAAAAATAAAAACTCTTTTCTGCTCTGCCCACGCTGGTGTCCTCTAGAGGTAGCCAACATACAAATTGAAAACTCATAGGGAATTGAAGTGCTTTGCAACAAAAGTCACTGTACATAGATCCTTTCAATTTAACATTTTTACCAAGGAATTTTGTTGTCGCCTGCTATTTCCAAGGGGACTGTGCTTGAGAGAATTCTTCCATTTCTTTTATCACTCTGACTTTGCTTACCAAGAAAAGTCATTTATTGCTGATTGTAGAACTCTTGAACTCAGCCTGGTAGCTGCAGCATGAACTCCTCAGATCTGGGCTCCTTGTTGCCTATTTACATATTCATTTGAAGTGATTTTTCAGTACTGTTTGAAAACCTCTCTCAACCTGGTATCATGTAATAGCCGAGATCTAAGGCTCACCATGTTTTTGGTTCTTTTTCTCTTTGTCTTACAGATAATAGACGGGTACCTTTGGAAAGGTCACGCTCTCGCCACAATGGAGCTATCTCATCTAAGTAATTCCTGATGCCAAAGAATATGAAAAATATTTAAGTAAACAAAATCATATGTTTTCAGAAGAATAAAACATGCATTCAAGGGTCAGAGTGGATATAAGTGTATTTCTGCAAAGGTCAAGCTAAACTGGATGAATTGATGTGCATTTGTAGAACTATCACTAGACTCCTCCCACAATACCTATCTGAACAGTTCACAGGACTAGAAATATTTGTTCCACTTTAGCGTAAAAATGTGTGTTCTTTGTTGTTGTGTGACCTGACTCTGAAGAGGGAATTGTAAAAAATTGAAGAGTTTTGAGACTTTCAAATATTCAAATATTTAAAATCCTAAATTTCTAGGTCACTCCCACTAAAAGAAAAAGAAGAAAAAAAGAATAGAACTATTCACTGTCTGCTTCCAATTTAATAGATAGCAAAGGAAAAGGCCAAGACAAAATGTGCATGCTAATGATTTGGAAAGGTGCTAATATTGCACACAGTGTAAGAGAAGCCATTTTGAAAACTCAAAAAAGTATAGCTCCATGTCAGTCAAGTTATTTAGAATCTTATCTCAAGTGAAAGCTGATGGATTCATCTGCTTTGGCTGAAATTAAATTTATCATTAGTCTAGCGTTTCAGCATGATATTGCAAGCACATATCATTGCTAAAAATAAACCAAAGTTTAACAGAATCAGTTAGGGAAAATGACTTCAACTTTATTTAAAGAGGTATTTTCTAATTATGCATAGATATCTACTTTATACAAATACTTTATATGACTATTTTTTGAGAAAAACTCCACATTTTAATGTTTGTGCTAGGGATGTACCTGAAAGTTCTGTTATCTTTATTTAGATTTTAAAGGCAAATATTGATTCATATTTGTGGTTTATTTCTTCTCTCTATTGCTTCTTTCTCCCTTGACCCCCTTGAAGGCAGGGAATGGAGTTCTAGAAGACCTGGGAGGAAAGAGATTTCTTTCTATAAAAGGCAGCAGAAAACTGTGTGAAAGGTCAACTTTTCTATCTTCCTTTCTACTCCCCTTTCCAATTCTGTTTTGGTGGTCTGAAGAAGAAAAAAAGAAATTCTATATATGTATATGTATATACATGTGTGTATATATTTGTATCTCTTGCTGCAGTAATTGCACATCCCAGTAAATAAGTGAACTTCTCAGTCATCCTCATACTTACCTTATATTAACAAATTTAAATGATGCTGCCACAACAACTCTGGGGGAAAAAAAAAGGTCTATGTTTTTCTCAAATAGATGAAAGTTAAAGTTATACTTAACTTATCTGTTATTTTATGATATGCATTGAAATAATTGGTGTAACTTCTCTGGAGTGCAATTTGAAAACCAATTCATGCAGATGATTGTGATTACTGTAAAAGAATTATTATATGTATATTTCTTATGTAGAAAGTCCTATTTCTATTTCTCCACTGCACATGATAGAGAAAGAACAAATGACTGGCTTGGCAAGTCACCATCTGAGATAAGTGACCAGTAGCTCACAGAATTCTTTATATAGATGTATAATAATTTACATGGTTGCCTTGTCCTCCAGTGCATTCTGGCTTGAGTATTATACTTCAAAATTCTCTGAAAGCTGCTATAATAGAGAAATCAAAGTCACAACATCTGAGATTTTTTCCACTTTTTCCTGACTGAAAACACACATGTGCACACATAAACATGTTTGAGGACACATCTGTTTTCACACACTATTTTTAACAACAACAAAAGTTTAGGTCCTACTAATTTAGGTAAATAACTAATGTGTGCATTTTTGACTTTGCAAAGATTTTTTTTTCTGAAATCTTCATGGTATCGCTTCTTTGAGTCTTTTGACTATAGAAAAATTATTTTGAAGTGTCAACCTTGACTAAATTTTGGAGATATTTGCCATGCCTTATTATCAAACTTGTCAAGGTAGAAATAGTGATGTGTATTGCCTTTTCCAGATGCAAACTTGCCTTATTTTCTAGTTTGTGAACAAGAATGAATGAAGTGCTATTCTTGATAAGTTATATATTTGTATTTACAGCAATCCACATGCTTTTCACAAACATTAAAACATTCAGGGTCCAATAATTAAGTTAAAAGATTTACTTATCAGGTTTATAATGGTCCTGCTCTAGCCACTTGCATTTTTGTTTTAGATTGAAAAGTACATAGTGACATTTTAGTATACAACCAAATTATAGTAAAATCTTTTGTTTCTTACTACCACACAGGAGAAGCACCAATTATGCAGATTTTTTTCAGAATCTTAAAAAAATAGAAAACACATAAAATGTTAACTAATTATATTTGTTTCCTTTGGCTGCTATAATAAATGACCACAAATTTGGTGGCTTAACACAACAGAAATTGATTCTCTCATTGTTCTGAAATCTAGGGGTTCACAGGGTCATGCTCCCTCCAGAGATTCTAGAGAATCCTTTCTTGTCTCTTCCAGCTTCTGATGGCTATTGACGTTCCTTGACTCATGGCCACATTTCCACTCATCTTTGCAGCACCTTTTGTCTGTGTACCTAATCTCCCTCTGCCAGGATAATCTCTTCATCTCAAGAACTTTAAGTTAATTACATCTCTAAAACCCCTTTTCCAAATAAGGGAACATCTAGAGGTTCTGCCCTCTGTCCCCAACCCCAAATTGATGTCTTTCTCATGTGTAAAATATATTCACCCTATCCCAACATTCCTAAGTCTCAGCTGATTACACTTTCAACTCTAAATAATTACAAGTGATCCTATTCCAGAAGGAGATAATGGAAAAGGGAGTCAGTCACCTGTCTTAATCATTTTCAAAAACTAAATTCCCTTTAGGATTCAAGGCCTAGCAACAGTCCTCTCTGTTTCAGTGCCCCACCCTTTGGGTCTGAAGTTCTCCCCTCTTGGACCATGGACTGGGCCTCTGCCTCTGTGCCCATGGGTCACAATTCTGACTCTCCCCTCATTATTGGCCCTCTAACTTTGCACTTTCAGCTTTTCCCTTGGTGCCATCCTCCTTTTATCTTGAAAATTGGCACATGTTTGTAGCTGAATAGTTTATATTGTCCTGTTTTTCTGCCTGTAGAATATTGGTAGTCTGACAGCCTTCTCTAATTTTGTCCTGTCTCTGCCCCTTGCAGGCCAAGCAAAGATGTTTCTGCTGATATAGCATTCTCAAAAACTTGGTAGAGTTCCCATATATATCTTGTTGATTCACACAATTAGAAAAGAGGGCCCTTTTACATATCTTTCCTGGATAACTTTCTATTCCTGGTTTCTGCTGAGATGGTTGAGTAAATCCATGACTCAATGCCTGATCTCTTTGGCACTAGGCAAATAATATCCAGCCACATCCTTAGCCTTGGCCCTATCTCCAGAGTACACTTTCCTAATACTGAATCTCCTAACTTTAGCCTCTTTTACATTCTGAATAGGCTTGGAATTTCTTAACTCATCAAGTACTGGTTCTTTTCCCACTTAACAGTCCTTTCCTCCATTTCTCTTTCCTATTTTACTCTAGGCAGAGAAGAAACAATGCCATACCTCTAATGCTTCAATTCCAACTCTCCTCAACCAAATATCCTAGTTTGTCACATGTTCCCCTTGCCACACAACTGTAGGTGGCAATTCATATAGGCTTTTTGCCAGTATATAACGAGCATTGCCTTGCTTACAATATCCAATAAAATGATCTTCATTTCATTGCAGGCCCTCACCAAAAATGCCTTTTAACACTCATATTTCCATCAATGTTCCAGTCTATGCTTTTTCTACCACATGCATCAAAATTCTTCCAGTCTATTCCCATTATTCAATTTCAAAGCCACTTTCACATTTTAAGATATTTGTTACAGCAATAGCCCATTTGCCTGTACTGATACCTGTATTAGATTTTTGTGGCTGCTATAACAAATTACCCCAAACATAGTGGTTTAAAATAGTATTCTCTTCCTGTTTTAGAGGCCAGTGTCCAAAATTGAGTTATGTTCACTGTGTTTCATTTGGAAGCTCTAGGGAGAAATCTGTTCCTTGCATCTTCTCATTTTTTGTGTCTGTTATCATTCTTTGGCTGCATCTCTTTCTGCTCTTTCTCCACATCATCTTCCCTTTAGTGCATCTAATCTACCTCTGCCTCTCTTGTATTAGGACATTTATAATGGAATTTGGGGCCATTCAGATTACCCATGATAATCTTATCTCTAAATCCTTAATTTAATCATATCATCCAAATTTAATTACATTTTCCAAACAAGCTAATTCACAGATTATAGGGATTAGGATGTGAACATATCCTCCTTTTTTGGAGAGGGCACCATTCAGCCACTACATTAGTCATTTACACTTTTAAAAATATATCTTTGGTGCTTGAGACAAATTTAAGGTTCTCTCTAAAAGCTATTATCTGTACAGGCTACTGCATGCTTTGTTAAGTGGACAAAGTGGTTATTCTAAACTTTGGTTGATACTTTAGCTAATATGGCCAATTAGCTTGAAAAAAAAAATGGATCTCAAGTCTGTGCTTGACTGTATCTCTTCTGCCCCTTCTTTAAGAAGTCTTTGACCAAATGTCTTTTATGATTCATAATGCAGACACAAGACTACCTCTGATACAGAAGAGTCCCTTACACGCTTATTTTAGATATTGTGAATCCCTCAGCTGATGGGAGAGGTGAAAGCAAAGACAACATTAAATGAGTATTGAGGGAGATTGTGTCCATACCAAGCCACCTTGAAGAACCATTTCAGTAGCAGTAAACTGTGCATTTGTGCTCTCATTTTGCCTCAGAATAAATGTCTGTATCTATGCAGGACCAAGAATGACTTGCAATCTTTATGTAATGCCTACTTTACTTATTCAATAAAGTTAAGATAAACATTAAATGTTGTGTTGCCTATGATAATTTAATTAAGGCTGAATGAAAAGGCATGAGCTATTGAGTGTCAAGAAAGATATAAGAACATTCTGTGAGAAGCTATGACTGAACAGAAGTCCAAGAGTTGTTTTTATAAGTGCCTGAATGGTGGAGATCACAGGATCATATTCAAAGACTCACATACACTTGCAGGGATCATAAGGTTTCCTTTTAGTATTCTTTAGAGATGTTTGTACATCCAAAAAGTCTAGAAAAGTCAGAAGGGTGATTTACATGCTCCAGAGAAGCTGTTTCTATAGATTTTTTTTTTGTCAAGTATGGCACTAAAGCAAATGTGCTTCAAATACTCAGAGGGGTAAATATCTGGAGAAATTAATTGAGGATTATGTGTTATTATTCTCTGGAGGACTTTGAAAATAATCTTTCATCATGGGTGGGCTGGCTTGAAGAAGAAGGGTGTAATAACCAGGTCTATAAATAACATGATCCAAAACCTGGCAACCCATTGTTTCCCTTGGAATGATTTGCTCCAGCAATCAAATACATCAGCTTTTTCTCCTCAATGAAACCCAAACAGGCAATTCTTTAATAGAGAGTATGAAAACCATGATATACCCATAACTAGGGGAGTGGGAGCTTGATGCCAAGAGTTCAAGGGAAAAAATGGAAATATGAAAATTGATATATATGCAATGCGTGTAATATGCTATATAGTTTTGATTATAATAAAAAGAAAGCTATAGCCAAAGACCTCATTTAGAGACTGATGTCTAGAGTTTAGATGTCTAGAGTTCCAATAGCCACAAATAAAACATTATTACAGTGAGTGTACATTGCAGAGGAAACAACTTGCAAATACACAAATTATGCAAATCATAGCTTTTTTCCTACTTCTTAGAAATTAACCAGAGTTTGAACTTTAGCCATGATGATACTATATCTTGGCTAATACAGGTTTTTTTCATCTGTATCTTGGCAAATTGAGGTCCGGCCAATATTTTTACCTTTTAATGTTTATGAACTATCATTAATTATAATAATAAATAACATGAAACCTTCAACTTCTCTGCCTTACTAAAGCATCTCCCACTCTCATCTCCCAGTGTGACTATTCTAATCACTAAGTGTCTATTCAGTCGAAACTACTGTTTTCGGAGGCCTGTGGGATTTCTAAAAAAAAAAAAAAAAAAATCACCATTAGTTTCAGAGAGGTAGAGAGGGACACAAGTATCAATGTTGACGTTTTGGAGGAAATGGCATAAGAACTGAAATTGAAAAGGTAAGTAGATTTGGATATTTGATAATTGTATTCAGCCAGTCCATATTTACTATGTGCTTACTTGTGCCACATACAGTGCTATACTGTGAGAATATAACACTGAACCTGATAGATGTGGTCCCTGTCCTCATGGAACTTCAATGTTTCTTAGGAGGAAAGCCATAAAGAGAGGTATAAACATGGAACTTCTTGGTGCATATACAGGGAAAGTTGAACAATTTGGTTTAACTAAAGCATAAGATCCCTCCTAGGTTCATGTATGATTGAACAAACATCATGTACAACCAGAGAATTAAATGTTGCTCCATTTGTGTATGATGAGTTAAAATACATTCTGCTGTCATGTACAACTAAATAGAACAGATAAAAAAATAATTAAAAAGTGTAAGATCCATGAAAAGCAGTGGTGGTTGCATGATTAGCACTTGATTCTGTAACAGGGAAAATGAAGGATTTTGTGCAAAGAAATTATATGAAGCACTTAAGGAGGCCCTGTGTAGGACATATAGAGAAAGAAGAGGACACAGAAGGCCAATTTTGGGGAAAACCAGTGCAATAATACTTTTGAGAAACAAGGTTTACATTATGGTAGCATCAAAGGGACAGATTCCGGTGGAATCTAAAGAACTGGCAACCAATTGGATGTTGAGGGCCTGGGGGAAAGGAGTCAAATCTGACAACAAGGTTTCAGACCCGAATGACTGATGAGCTACCTTAATAGAACAATTGAATACAAGATGACCTTATCATTTCCAAGGTGCCATAGATATGCACAGCTGCAATTCTGACACTTGGTATGATCCTATTATCTATACAGTTTGAATGGCTCATACAAGCCTTATGTACAAGTAGCAGCAAATCATGGAGACATAGAGCAGACAAGAGAACATGATTTCTGCTCAAGAATTTATTCAGTATTATTATAGTGATTATGGTAATGAGAATAAGGGTAAGTTCTCTAGGTTGCTTTCGTTCTCTGTCCTTCTCTTTTTTTCCCTTTCTTTTTAATAATGCTGAAAGCCAAGGCAGGGGAGGAAGAATGGCTGTTCAAAGAAAGAAAAACTCTGACAAAGACTGAGTGGACATTAAAATGTCCCGACTCAGTTTTGGTCTCATACTGACAGGAAAAAAAGGCATTTAGATGATGAAGTATAATTCATGGGAATAGCTTTAATTAGTTGATAGCTAGGTCTTTTTAAGTGACTGGTTAATACTTTAAGCTGTACATTTAAGAGGTCCTTGAATAATTATTACTCTAAAAGAACAGCAAATTCTCCCATTTTTCCATTTTCCTGGAAATCTCTCAGATTTCTAAACTATGCCCAAGTCTTTTTAGGCTAAATACCTTTCTACTCAAAAAACCATAAGGCTTCTCTTCCCATCAAACGTTGGATCATGTGACAGTGAATAGCTTGATTTTAGGTAATATTTTGTTCTGGAGTAGAACCTGTTTCTCAATTTGTTCTACCTTCCTCACCCCCCAATATCTAGTGTTATTTTCCTACAAAACCCCAAGTAGCATAAGAAATAAATTTAAAACACTTTGAAAACCTATAGCATATAATAACACAGTGGTCTAGACTTTTGACAAAAATCAAGTAATGAAGTATTTTACCTGGCTGACCAAACTGATAGCACTTGTAGTGGCACTTGGAGGGAGGAAGAGAAGGGAAATTAAAGGAGTCATGTACCAAGTTCTCCTAGCAGAATTCAGTAAAATGATAAAAATGAGAGCACCTTACAAATGTCCATGACTTTTTGACTCCAGAGCATCTGTGATAAAAAGCCGACTTACTGTGTGACCTTATATTGTATACTCTGTATTTCTGAAAAGGACTTTGAATTTTCAGGTCCATTGTTCCATTATCTCATTTCCTCTCAGTTGACAAACTTCCTCAAGTTTCCACTATCCTATCAAATAACAACCTTCCTGTGAATCTCTCCTTCAAGGCCACCAATAGCCACCTAAATGCCAAATCTCATGAATTATCCTGATTACTCTTCCCCATATCATCTACTAAGTTCATTGAGCCCTCAATTCCCTACCTCTCAGGAAACTATACAGTCACCTTTCTTAATGGTTGTCTTCACATGACCCGTAATATAGGGATTATCCCTAATTGTATTTGTATTCTCCACTCCCACTCATGGTCATCTTAGTTCCGTCCATGGCTTTGACAATTTCTTTCATGCAGATAACTCTCAGTTCCCTCCATTACCCCAGAACCACCTTTCCACTGAAAACAATAGTGAACACACTAAATATTCCTGTTTTCTGTCAGCTTTTTTGTCACTGTGACCAACAAAAGAGAGAAGAACAATGTAAAGGAGGAAACCTTTATTTTGGTCCATGGTTTCAGAAGTCTCAGTCCATAAATAGTCTTTTCCATAACTCTAGGACCAAGGTGAGGCAGCACATCATGGTGGAAGGGCATGGTAGAGGAGTGCTGCTCAGGACATGGCAATAAGGAAGCAGAGAGAGCTCCACTCACCAGGGATAAAATGTAAGCCCCAAAGGCATGCTCCCAGTGATGCACCCTTCTAGCCACTCCCTACCTGTGTACAGTTACCATCCAATTAATCCATATCAGTGCATCAATCCAGTGATTATGTTAAGGCTATCATTATCTGATTATCTCACCTCAGAAACTTTTTGTGTTGTCTCACACATGAGCTTTTGGCACACACCTCATATCTAAACCATAACAACTCCATATCTTACCAATCAAATAGGTTCTTTCCAGCAAACTTACTTTTTTTTTCTATCCAGATTATTTGTCTTATCATTAATAGTAGCCCTTTCCTAATTTCCAAGTCTGGAAACTACTGATGGAAGTTAGTCTCCCTGTTTTAGTCTTACCTCTTCAACCCATCCTTCACACTGTTACAGACTTCACCCCAAGCTGTCTTTCTCTGCCCTTTTCAAAAATCGTTGTTTCCCTTAACAAAACTACTGTGGCCATCAAATGTCTCAGGAGCAGACTCAAACATAACTTTCAAGCCTCTCTTACTCCATCGGTCCAGCCATGCTGCACTGGGTTTATCATGGGTGCATAGCAATGATAAACATATGATTGCTTCCTTGAATGTCCACATACCTTCATGCCATGGTACACACATGCAGTTCACTGGACTGATATGGCCTCACAGCCCAACCTCACTTTTTTTCCTCCTATTAATCCTTCAAGGACCAACACTGCCTTTTGAAGCCTTACTTAATTTTCCTTCCCCCATTAAATAATAAATTGTGCTACTATGCTCCCACAGCAATTTGCTCATACCTCTATTATGGTCTTTATTTCATTCTGCCTTCTACCAGAGTTAGTTTTCTGTGTCCTTGACTAAATTGTAAGTTCCTTGATGGTCATAACTGTCTCATTCATCTCTGGGCCTTTACACAAAGCAATTGCTCAATGAATTAATGTGTAGTGTCAACTCTCAGGGAATTAAACAAATGAAAAGGAATGTTTGGTACAGGTAATGGAAAATCATAGCTAATTTCCACATTCAGGTGAGAACATAGCCTTCATCACTATCTTGGGAACTGAGGACTTGCCTAAGGTCGATGATGTGGACAAGCTCCCCAAACTGTGGATGGCTGGAAGTTGACTGTAGAGGAGTACATTCAGTGGCTGATGACTGATTGAAGACAAGGAGGAAGTTCTTTCCTCCAAGGTCAAGTTTTTAACAAGTGTCTGCAGTGTACACTGAGGGATTTGGCTGTATTCCAATTATGCTAATATGTTTTATATATGGGCCTCCAGCATCCAGGAACCACCTCCCTAAACAATTTAATAAGTGTAAATATCAAGGCAGAGTTGTAAATGTGGAACTTATTTGTAATGTACCAACCTTGTTATTATCAAATGTCATGGGGTGTAAGTCATGGCAATTATGCTTCCTGCTTTTTATTACATTTATTTTACTTCTTAAAAGTGCAGTATATCCCCATAAGCTTACCCTATTCTGCTCTGCCTGACAAACCTCACCTGGCTGTGTGTTCTGGAGTCACAGAAGGCAAGAACTTTAGGGTCACAGGATTAATGGGCATCCTGTAAGAAAGGGACCTCCTGGTTCATTGACTCTACTGATGCCATATCTCTACTTTAGGCCTCACTGAATGTGTCACCAATTCAAGGGTGAGACCTTGTGGGTTTTTCCATGAACGACATTTCATTATCTAACTCAGAATTGTTCCTTCCCCTTTCCTCCAGCCAGTGAGTGTGTGAATGTGTGTGTGGCCCTGTCACAGAGAAGTTGGCCATTTTGCAAAAAGTCTTCAACCCCTTGATTGCCAGCTTGGCACAATATAGTCTAGAGCCACAAGTTAAGTGGTCTAATTGGCAGGTGAAAGTGAGGGAAAGAACACCTGATTTTTCTGATTTGGACCAAAAACATGTCAATTATACCCAGCCCTTAATTCCTATTTCATAGTCCCTTTCTCCTCCCTGCTTCTCACTAAACTGCATCAACCACTGAGAAGGGGAAAGGCAGGTGAATCTCTTATTCCATATAACTAAACACTATAGCAATGGTCTTCTTTCAGTCAAGTCTTTCTAGTCCAGCGTAAGCTTCACCAGGCTTCCGGGAATCATGCAGGAAACCTTCCAGACCACAGAAGTCTATTGGAAGTAGATGTTTTTAAGGATTTTGAAAATTGTACTGCTTTTGAAGTTTCCTTCTCAGAGAATGTCCGAAAAGAAAAAACTAGTAGTTCATCCTTATACTCAGGATGTACTTTAAGAGTCTTATGTCCTCTATTGGCAGTACCCTCCTCCCTTTTTTGGTTTAGGATCCAACAACAATGTTAGCAATAAACTATTCACCTGTTCATCATTCATTCCACAAATATTTCACTAAGCATCTACTGTAAGGAATATACAAAATAATCTCCAGAATGAGAACAGTTTGTGTATTAAAATGCCATATAAACACTAATCATTATTAAAATTATCTTACTGAATAAAACCTCTAGGAAGATCCCCAAATCTGTCTTTCATACCCTCAGTCACATTTTGGTCAACCACCTCAAGCTCACCATGTCAGGAATAAAAATTAGCTGGGCACAGTGGCGCACACCTGTAATCCCAGCAGCTCTGGAGGCTGAGGCAGGAGGATTGTGAGTTCAAAGCCAGCCTCAGCAACCTAGTAAGGCCCTAAGCAACTCAGCGAGACCCTATCTCTAAAGAAAATATTTTAGAAAAAGGGCTGGGGATGTGGTTAAGTGGTTAAGCACTCCTGGGTACAATCCCTGGTATCAAAAATAAAGGATCAAAATTATTTTTTCTTGGGGTTGGGGATGTAGCTCAGTGGGAGAGTGCCTGCTTCACATGTGTCAGGTACTGGGTTTGATCCTCAGTACCACATAAAAATAAATAAAGATATCGTGTTCATCTACAACTAAAACAATATTTTTAAAAAATTATTTTTTTTCTTCATCTACCTCCTTCTTCAAGACTCCTTTGAATTTATCACTAGCACTGACATTCTTCTAATCACCAGGGGTGGAAATTTTCTAGCTCTCTCTGGCATCCATGCCCCCACTCCACTTTATCAATTTTCCACTCAGCATAATTTACATATATCTCTTTTTAATTTCAAAACCACCACCCAAGACCAGAACCTAGGACCTCACTCCTTGATTACTATAATAACTGTTCTTCCTGCCTTTACTTCTATTCATTTCCAAAGCAACCTTCTGATCATCTGATTCCCATACCCAGAGCCCTGCAGTGGCTTACAGTGAATACAAAGCTAAAGTCCAAGCTCCAGCTGAAGAGCCAATCTCCTACACAATTTGGCCCACTTTTTCCAAACTTTCCTCTCAGTCTTAGTAATATACCTTCTATTACACCCATACAAACTTAAGTCACCATTCTCTGAAAATTCTCTGTGTTCTAGATTGGCACTGATCAGGAGAAATATGATGCAAGCAATTTATGTGATTTTCAATGATCTAGAAGGTACATTAGAAGAAGGAGGAAGAAGCCAGACACGGTGGCACATGCCTGTAATCCCAGTGGCTGGGGAGGCTGAGACAAGAGGATCAAGAGTTTAAAGCTAGCCTCAGCAATGCCGAGATGCTAAACAACTCAGTGAGACCCTAAATAAAATATAAAATAGGGCTGAGGATGTGGCTCAGTGAGTGAGTGCCCCTGAGTTTAATCCCCAGTACCCCCCCAAGAAAAGAGACGGGGGGGGGGATGGGGAAGAGGAAGAAAGGAGGAAGAGGAGAAATGGAAGAAGAGGGGGAAGAAAATTTTATTTGTGCAAAATACTATTCTGATAACATATAATCAATATAAAAATTACTGATGACAAGTACATTCTTTTTTCATACTACATCTTCAAGAATCCATAAGTATTTTATACTTATAGCAAACCTCAATTTGTACTCACTGACCATATTTCCAGTGCTCAATAGCCACATGTGGCTATCAGTTACAATACTTGATGGCAGATATCTATGCCCTACCTGTACCTCTTATGCAATCTCTGTACTGCCCTGGACATGACTCCTATTCAAACTGTCACCTGTAGAAATGCTCCCATTCAAAATCCCAGGTTCATAGCCCACATGCTTTAAGGAGTCTCTCAAATAAAATTCATTTTTCCCTTCACCCATTCTACTGTATCCACTATTTTCGTATATATTTCTAAATGTTTCTGATAGTACATTTATTTGTTTATCTCAGAGGCAATCAATGGCTATGCGTGCATATTCCCACCCATAGCCATGTAATTTCCTTCCCTGGAGGCAACCAATATTATGAGACTTTGTGTATCCTTGCAGATTTTATATACAAATTAAAATACTAATTTCTTCTTCCCATACCTTTAAAAAAACATACTCTTTTGTACCTTACATCTTAGCCCTGAACAGTCTACCTTAGAGAGCATTTCATATGGAACACATGTAAAATGCTCCATCGAACTTTCTACTATGTATTAAAGATCATCCTATTTATGTCCATCTCCCTGAAAAGGCTTTTAATTCTTAGAAGGTATAGATTTTGACTTCTTTTCTATATGCTTACATAGCTCTGTACTTTGGACTCTCGTGCTATATATAATGCTCAATAAATGTTTGTTAAATTAAATTGCCCAAACTGTTACCAGATTAATCTTCCTGAAATGCTCTTTTGCATATGGCAACCCACCCACATGAAAACATCATTAACTTCTAATTGCCCACAGCATACATTTCACATTCAAGGACCTTCACCATCAGGTCCAACTTTCCTTTCCAGACTAATTTTATTCCTTAGAAATACACCCTTTGCTTTAACCAATAGGTCTCCTCACTGGAACTTTGCCAGAGGTTGGTATGTATAGTTCTCTCTGTCTCTCTCCTCTCATATTCCAATGTCTTCCCAAGTAAAGTATAAACCCCTGAAACAGAGTTGATATCCAATGCCTTTATCTATCCCAGGACAGTACCTGCAATTTGGTAATGCTTACTGCATACTTGATGGGCTTTGTAAATATCTTTCTCCAGGCTTGTTCCATCCTTTACCTTCCCTTGGACCTGGCCTGCTCCAGGCAAAATCATAATTGCCTAGATTCTACATTTCCTTCTACCAGACACAGAAGACCGTTTGTTTCTCTAATTCATTTTTTATTTTTAAACCATCCTTTCCTCATTCAAGGGATTTTCAAGCCAGAGAAGTTGTTGGCAGAGGCAGTGACTGGGGTCAAAGCTCAAAATAAGCATAGTTTCTGCGAGGGAGTTTTTGTTCCCATTTTAACATTTTGTCTAGAATTCCATTTATTTGAATGTAAAATCACTAACTTTTCATATGTCTCAAACAATGGATGCTACTTTGAGATTCACATCAAAAGCCAGTATGGCTCTAACATGGTTGACTAACACTTTAATAAAGCCCAATAGTACTTAAAGAGTATCAGCTCAAAGATGAGAAATGTTACAATAGCTACCACTTAGCACCATGTGGCAGGTGCTGTTCAAAAGCTTTACACTCTTCATTTCATTTATTCTTCACAACCATCCTGAGATAGGTTCTATTATTCATATTTTACAAATGAATCAGCTGAGGCTTTGCAGGGGTGATAAGGTGATATGATCAAGGTGTCTATTAATAAGTGGTGGAAGTGAAACTTGAACGCAGATAATATGGTTCCAGAACACATACTCACCGTTAGGCACATTTTAGCTCCTACCTTGAGAAAGTTGCTGCCTTTCTGGTGTGTGTCACTTGAAATCTATTATATTTGAAACCTGCTGGAGCATGGGTGTCAACAGCCTTATCTCTGCATCCCTTTTGTTTTCTTTGTCCTTGTTCTGATTTTCCATTGAATCTCTTGTATTTCCTCTGCTACTAGCCAAGAAAGCCTTTGTATCTAGATTGTGTCTAGAGCATTCCTTGCTACTTGAAGTATACCCCGTGAACCAGCAGCATCAGTATCACAAGGAAACTGGTTTGAAATGAAGCATCTCTGTCACCACTCCAGACCACTGCATCAGAATCTGCATTTTAAAAGATGCTCACGTGATTTGTATGTACATTAAAGCTGGAGATGTGCTGCTCTCCATCTTCTGGAGTGTTCCCTTAGTGATTCCTAGCTGGAGTCTTCTGGACACAGAAGTCTAAAATCTATGGCTTGAAATGGAGGGAATCATTTAAGTTACTCCCTTTTCTCTGGCTTTGAGCAACTTCACTCAGTCAGAGACCAAGCTAAGAGTATATCTTGCTGTCTTTCAAATAAAAATATCTGGCTGAAATGAAGACAGCCACGTTAGCCATAATTCCTTCCCCAAACTTCATTCATGCTCTCCTGGTGTCTCACACTGCCACAACATACACCTTTATTTTATATAAAGGAGGTATTTTAAATTCAAAGCATTGGAACCTTTGAGAATAGATACTCCTCTAAAAATCAAGTTTATTTACAAAGCTCCCTTTATTTGGTGGTGACAATAGGATAAACGAATTGCCTTTGAAGGTATATAGAGAAATGATTACGTTAATTTACATTAATTGCTTTAATCATGATATATTGAATTGTAGTGTCTAAAGTGAGTTCTCTCTGACTGAGGTAAAGAAAAAATATATCATCATGCCATCTGAATCACAGTAGAGATTCTGCCCTATGTGTCAGCTTTTCATCACATTATCCATGTGATATACAGAGAGAGATCTGGAAGTGGCTTCTCAACCCACCCGCAATATCTGACTGCCACTGCTTTAAGATAGAAAGCCCATTTCAGAAGCAAAGCCATTAGCAGCTATTAATTCCTTATCTCTAATAAATTGTCCAGACCAGAACTTAATTGGAGAAGGCACTCAGGAATAGGACACTGGATAAGAAAGGATGAAATAGAGAGTAGTCCTGCCAGCTGCCATTTCCAAAGATACCTATGATTTTGTTCCTACACTTCTGCAAGAAGCACCTGGAGTAGGAAATGGTGTTTAAGGTGATATTTCTTCTTGATACTGGTACCTCTGCCTACCCCATGCCTGCCTTGTGGTTGCCCGCTTCTCTCCTAGAGGGGATTTCCTAGGTCAAACCTGGCTTTGATTTTTTTTTTTGAGAGAGAGAGAGAGAGAGAATTTTTTAATATTTAATTTTCAGTTTTTGGCAGACACAACATCTTTATTTTATTTTTATGTGGTGCTGAGGATCGAACCCAGCGCCCCGCGCATGCCAGGCGAGCGCGTTACCACTTGAGCTACATTCCCAGCCCCTGGCTTTGCTTTTTGAGTGATTCAGATCTGAGCCCACTGATCAAGAGGAAGGGCCCCTATTCACTGGTGCACTCCTTTCAAGTCAGAAGCATGGAATTGCATTGAAAGCAACTAAGAACTTTCTAAGACATTTGGCTGACAGTTATCCTATTATTTTATTTGATAAGAACTATACTCTTCATCTTTGGCCCTCCGTGAGCTCAGCTCCACCCATGATTTCAATCTCAAAGTTTCCTGGAGGGCTCTGGCCAGATGTGACCAGTAGCTTATTTTGATCTGGTATCTAGTATGTGGCCTCAAATAACAGAGAAAAGAATGACTGTGGGTATGTGACATTTATGTGTCAGCCTCCAGATTTTGGCAAGAAGCAGTGAAAGTTAAAAAAGAAAAAAAAAAGAACCATTGCTTTTGAATTGGAAAGAAAGTACTTGGCAGCTAAAAATATGGCAATGAAACCCACTTTCAACAGTAGAGGACATTGTGTGTTGGGCTCTCTTGGTGTCAAGACTTTAAAGAGAGGCATTATCAGCAAGAAGCAGATGTGGATCATTATTATTAATATTTCCATACACTAACTTACTTCTGAGGAGCGTAGCCTGTTCTACATTGATTATCTCACATATCCTTGAGGGCTTTTGATTACTGTGGGGAGCTTGGGGGATAGAGGGAGTTGACACACAAGTGTGTACCCTTTAAGAATTCACAAAACACTTTTATATCTAGCATCTTGTTTGAGCCTCACAACACGTCTATGAGGTCTTCAGAGGTTATCAGGCCCTGTTTGTGAAAGTACAGCATTTGAAAGCCAGGCCTTCCGGCTCCAGTGGCCTGCCTCTTTGCACTACATCCCAAATGCCTCTAGGGCAGCAGCTTTCAGAACTGTTGTTGCTGTAGATGGCATTCGTCGCAGATGGCATTGGCTGTTTTTTAACTTCCAAACATGTAGGAATAGCAGTGTGTTTCAGAACAGGGCAGGTGCCAAGGTCTTCTTCCACAGCCTCATTCACTCTTTATTAAACTCTGACTCCATATTGAAGGTTTGTAACACTAAATACAGTGTGTTTATATCTGTCTCCTCCCCCCCCCAGGTAGAATTCATGTCTCTATAGGTCTCATATGTTTTTATGCCTAGGTTCCAAATTGTTTCTTGGCTATTTAAAACATCTTACACACCCTGCCATTCTTTCCTGTCCCTCCTCTGCCCCTTGCATAGACATTGGTATGTAAATGCATACACAATTGACAGACCTGACTCCCTACCAGAAGCAAAATTTTTACTAATCTTTATTTCCAGTGTTAAGCAACCAATATGCTTCTTTTTTTTTCCCTCTGCTTATATGAGGTGACATGATATTGTTAGGCGCTTTCAAACTATTTCTTTTTTCACCCTGATTCTCAAATATATAGCCCCTTGAAAAACATTGCTGTATTATTACTTATCGAATTTTATTACATTTAGAACTGTTTTAATTTCTGTCCCCCTATACTCTGACCTCCTCAAGGGCAGGGATGTAGGCCTGGTTCATCTTTGGAATGTCAAGTGCAAAGCAAAGTGCCCTGGATGTAATTTGTTGAACAAATGAATAAATAAGCAGTTCCAGAAGAGGACATATTCAATGCTACTACATCATTTTTCCCAGGTCTTGCTGATTTTAGCAAGAAGTACAAATTAGAACTGTTTAAATTCTTGAACACACAACTGTGAATAACATCAATGAAAATGACAAGAGGTCCTTCTCTAACCTCCCCCCATTCTGTTTATTATCCCATTGAATCTTTAGTGCTCAGGTTCTATATGCCTGTGCTTGATTAATTATACACTTTCTTCTTTCATGTTGTATGTTTCAACTGACAGTAGTTGCCCAGAATTAAATGCATGACCTCTAAGAATCTAAGACTACTAACAAAGGGCTGGTTTCCCACTCTAATGGGCTGTCATGGTAATCCTCAATGGGGTTGATTCAGTAATTTAGAAGAAGCTGCCATGCTAAACTAAAGGTTCAGATCAGTGCCACTGGTCATCCTACCACTTGCACCTGAACTTGAACTTACTTTCATGTTGTTTTCATACTTGTTTGCATTTCTACTATGCGTATTAGACCCATGCATTACAGACTATCTGGATTTTAAAAAAACAAGTGTTTTGTTATGTTTTGCTTATTTTCAATTTCAATATACCAAAAACATTTTCTTGGTAAATCCCATCTCTTTATTACAATTATCATGAGTGGAACATATTGACTGAGCTTGAGTTCTTGTGTATTAAGGTAATACCTATTTAATCCATACATACATAAGAATTAAAACACATTATTCCTTTCTGGTGGACATTAAAAAACTTTAGTTCAGACAACATCAATCTATCACAACTTGTATAAAATACAGTAAAAATAAATTACTAGACAACCGTAAAGAAAAAGTCATAATAAAAGCCTCCGTTTTTCAATTAGTATCAACAGACATAAAAGCACTCTATCAAATTGCTCTAAGATTCCTGAATGCTTACTCTCAACAACTACAATTACCTCATCGTGGGCCATCATCAATCTACAAAAGCAAGATATAAGGAGCACTGCATGAGGTTATGTGCTTATCCAGGACTTAGCCAAACCTTATAAAGGTCTGGATTGGTTTTGGATCCCCAGGGTTTAGCCTCCATAATGCATAATGACCATGTATCCAAATGAATGCATGCACCTTTTTTTCAATGACTTTCAACCCTTGCTGGCATGAGTTAGAATGGATGTGAACAACCTAACACTGTAAGTAAAGGTGCAATCTTTAGAGACAGATTTAGGTTAAAATTCTGGTTTAGACACTTATCAGCTATGCAACCTTGAACTAGTTATTTGACCTCTCTGTGCTTTAGTTTTGTCTATAAAATGAGGCTAATTATACTACCTATCTCACAGTGGTATTGTGAGAATTAAATGATATGATGCATTTGAAATGGTTAACAGCAGGGCATGGTGGCACATACCTGTAATCCCAGGAATTTGGGAGGCTGAGGTAAGAGGATGGGAAGTTCAGAGCCAGTCTCAGGAAATTATTGAGGTCTCAAACAACCTAGTGAGACCCCATCTCAAAATAAAGCAATAAATTAAGAAGCATTGGGGATGTAGCTTGGTGGTAAAGCACTCCTGGCTTCTATCCCCAGTACCAAAATAAAATAAAGCAGAATAATAAAATAAACTATTTTGCAAGGCACATACTACAAATTCTCATTAGGGGTGAGCTATCATTGCTATATGATTATCTTAGTCCATATGGGCTGCTTTAACAAAATTCCATAACAAGGTGGCTTATAAACAACAGAAATTTATTTCTCAAAGTTCTGGAGGTTGGGATTGTAAGACCAAGGTACAGGCAGAGTTGGTGTCTGGCTAGGACCCACTTTCTGATTTATAGGGGGTAAGTTCTTGCCATTTCATTTCACAAGGTGAAAGGGGTAAGATAGGTCTCTGGGGTCTCATTTATAAGGGCTAATCCTCCTAGTCAACTTCCAAAGGCCCCTCCTCCTAATACCATCACTTTGAAATTAGGATTTCAACATATGAACTTTGGGGAGAGGAACACAAACATTCAGACCATGGTACTGATTCTCAAGTCATGTTATATCCCCTTGATTTCACAAGAGAGGGAAATTCCAAATTTGTTGTTCTTGGGCCCCTTATCCCATAACTCTGGGATTATACAAATTGCTTTATTCAGTATATCTCAGGCTTGGCAGGACTGCTCTGGAAAGATTTTGTCCTTTTTCCTTTACTAAAGGTGATTACTCATTGCTCCCAATAATGATCCTGCAACCTATCAAATCAGTAAACTTACTGTTCTTTCCATATCCTCAGCTAATTCTTAACTCTTGGTATTTTCTCAGGAACACCCTCAACTTGGAATGCCCTCTCCAATCTTTTCTGTCTCAGTCATTTTCCTCATTCATAACTAATCTCCAAATTATTCTCCATAATGTGTGGTTCTCAAACTTTCATATTCACCAGAATCACCTAGGGAGACTATTAACAATGCTCCTTCCTCAACTCCACTCCAAATTCTGATCTAATAGGTCAAGGGCAGAGCCTAGGAATTTGATTTTTTTATAAGACCTTCTCTTAACCCCACCAACTTGTATGGGCTCTCTGAGGCATTAACTTTTTTGGATCAAAGATGGAGAAATATGGTTTTATAAGAAAACATTAGTCAGCATCTCTTGAATCAATTATTTTCTCCCAATTTCTTTAAATGCTAATACTTTTAATAAAGTAACACCTTATTAACTCAGCTCCATTAAATTGGAATTCTTGATAATGGAACAGAAACTAGGCTGCCAAAAAGGGAGGTGGGAGGCTGAAGATGAATCTCCCTTCAAGATGATGAGTAGAGCTAGCCATGCATATTTAGATAGGTGCCAAGTAATTCTTTGCTGATTTATTCATAGACTAAAAGTTCCTTGATTAGTCCACTGGAAAGCTCATCTACCATTTTCTCTCACTTGGATTGTTGCCTTACCCTCCTATTTGGTATCCCTACTGCGACTGTTGCTTCCCAGTGGTTCATTCTCCACATAGATACCTATGTGATCTTTAAAAAATAAAATAAAATTCTGTTGTATTACCATTAAAAACCTTTTAATGATTTTCTCTTGATCTTATGATAATAACCAAATGCTTTATCAAGGTATATTAGTTAGTTTTTCATCACTGTGTCTAAAATACCTGACAAGAACAATTTAGAGGAAGAAAGATTTATTTTGACTCATGGTTTCAGAGGTTTCAGTCCATGATAGATAGGCTGGATCCATTGCTTTGGGCCCAAGATGAGGCAGAATATCATGGAGGAAGGCCAATGGCTTCCCAAAAGCCCCACCTCTGAACCTTGCTTGCTGTATTGGGGAGACCAAGCCTTCAACAATAATACTTTGAGGGACCTTCCAGATCCAAACCATAACACAGCATGTACAAATCTCTGCAGAATCTGGCCTTGCTGACCTTCCAGTCTCATTATTTTCACCCCCCTCCTTTCTCAGTTCTATGGCTAGAGCACAGTTCCTCTTACTCTAGAGCTGGTGTATATGCTGTTCTGTCAATTTGATCACCCCACCTTTTTTTTGGAAAGGTCACTCTACCATTGAGCTGCAGCTTCAGCCCTTTTTATTTTTCATTTGGAGATAGGGTCTTGCTAAGTTGTCCAGGCTGGCCTTGAACTTGTGATCCTCTTGCCTCAGCGTTGCTGGGATTACAGGCATGGGCCTCTGCACCCAACTCTTCCATTGATTTAAAATGTTCATCTCTGCATTCCTTCCCCACCCTGAACCCCACCCAAATATATACTTCACCAGCCTCTACTCATCTTTTGAATCTTGGTTCAAATGCCTCTTCCACAGAGAATCCTTCCCAGCTTCCTACTCTGGATCGGCTTCTTTTGCTATATGCTTTCAGACAATCATATTTCTTTCCCTCAGAATACTTTATCAGTTTGTGATTATACAATCATTACTATTATTTGGTTAAAATCCACCTCCTATTCTAGATAATAAGCTCCCTGAGGACACAAAGCATATATTTTTGTTTGTCACTATATCCTCAGCATCTAGCATAGTGACCAGCAGATCAATGTGCTTGGAACAATTTATTCAGTGAATGGACAGAATGAATGTCTTCTATTCCATCCCAGGGCAGACCACATTGATCCAAATTTCTCCTCTACTTTTCTCCCAAATCTAACACTATTCTGACTATGTACAAGTAAATGTGGGCAACATGAGTACAAACTCCCCTGGCAGGGACATCATGCTCAAGGGAATGGCATTCAAAACCTGTCCATGTAATCTTTAGCTTTGAGCTAGTTCTGTGAGCCAGAGGATGAGAGAAGCACAACACTGATGACTCCTGCCCATTGGCTTCTGCACCCAATAGTTAGCTTGTTCCACCCAGGTATCAGATGGTAACGATGGAATCCTTGTTCAAGTCATTAAGTTACAGTTCAATGTTGTCAAATCTTGTTAGCCGCAAATGCCCTCTATGCTAAACATATAACACTTTTGCTTTAAGGTTACCCAACTTGCATTTTCTTATATGCATGTAATTACAGTTCTTGAAGTAATGCTGAGGAAAAACAGTACAAGAATGACGGGTGATGGTAATGGGGAATGGGTGGCTGGTTTCATTTGATGTGCCATTTCTCGGTACCAGAATGCTACATTTGGCCTGGCAGGGTGGGGGGGGACTGAAGACTTGGATTTTTAAAATCTCAGATTTAATCGATACGTTTTCTTTGCTCCCAACATAGGTAAATGCCACATAAATCCTGCGACTCTGGATGGATGGAGGCATAACATGCTAATGCTCTGTCAGTGAAAACCTTAACTATGGAGCAACTGGACAATTGAAATGATTTTCTAATTGGTCATAATTCTCCAAACATTATAATATCACATGTTGTCCCTGCAGTCCATCTGGGGAGAGGCATGCCATAGGAAGACTGTAAAAGTGATTGGCCTCACAATTACTTTATTTGCTCAAATATTCTATTTGGATTTTTTTCCCCAATTGTGGCTATTTTAACTGTCCCTTCAAATGATGCAATTAGTGATATTCTTCAACATCTGAGATGCTGTTGGCAGGACCTGTGGATTTGAGTAATTTGGGTAGCTTTCTACAGAGTTGGCAGAGCCATTTTAATATAATGATTCTTCAAATGAGTGTGCTTTAGTGTGTTATGAATTTTCCTTTTTAGTCACAACTGGCAAGTGGAATAAAATCAAATGAAAGTAGGGTTAATCTTAAAATAGGTAAAGGAAATATCCCGTCCATGTGCTATGCTTTTCAGATAATCTTAATCCATCCTCTATTAATTTGCATGCATATCCATTGGTCTCTATGAGTGGGAAGCCTAATTTCTCTCCTTGGTGATACTCAAGTTTTTCTATATATATGGTTTTAAGTTTCTCAATAAAACCATCTGTTATGTAAAATAATCTCCCTGTTTGCTAAAAATTCATTCGGAAAATGTTTGGAAAGTGTCCACTAGATATAATTATTCTTTGCCTACTCCTTTTTCCTAAACTCCATTGAAAATATGCAAAAAGATATTGTTCAAATGAGGTCATCAGTGAGATCAGATGGTGAGGTACTATATGACCCCAGTACTTTGTCATGGCCAACTGAACTATGGATCAACACTAGGCCCAATTCAGTCTTTATGGGATGATCAGTGGCCTATGAGTTACTCTTGCATAAGAGTACTAACCAATCAGATCCTCACTCATAGAGAATTTCAGTTTGAGGCTCAAAAAATCAGTTCATGGGGCTGGGGATGTGGCTCAAGCAGTAGCGCCCTCACCTGGCATGCATGCGGCCTGGGTTCAATCCTCAGCACCACCACATAAAAACAAAATAAAGATGTTGTGTCCACCGAAAACTAAAAAATAAATATTAAAAAATTCTCTCTCTCTCTTTAAAAAAATCAGCTCATTTGTCAGTAGTGGGAAAAGTAGAAGCAGAGACAGGATAGCAGAGCTAAACTACTAGCAGAGCAGGAGAAGATGGAAAACTAGGACACTCCTTGTGAAATCATAGCTTACATAAGAAAGATAGCATGAGAAACAAAGGTCAAGATTTTTTTGAATTGTATAGTTTGTTTTTTTTACAATAAACTTTCACTAACTGAGATATGCTGAGCATATCATTATTCTTTGTAACTTGACTATATCTAAAACATGAATCAACATTTTAAATTTTTCTGAAGTCTAGTTTTCAATATAGATCAAATTAGAGGCTGAGCTAATATAAAAACACAGGTCTCCTTATTCCTGGTGTAACAATGTTTGCAAGATCAACACACTATCTATTGGAAAAGCTTTAATCTTCAATTAGTTGAAAAGTCAATTCATAATTGAGATATTAGTTCTTCAGGCTTGCCGCTATCAGCTGCATCAACACTATAAAGCTGTCGTGTAAAGGAAAGGTTGGTGAGGATTCAGTAAGATGATAGGTAAATTGCTAAGTGAATTGTATAAAATATTTGATTAGCAAAATGGCACACTTTGAAATGAAAGAAAGAGTTAAAGAAATGAAGAAAACTTCCTTGTGGTCATTTGAGGCCCTGGCAAGGAAAACTTGCACCCAAGACTGAACTTTCTTTTTTTAAAGACTTCTCATTTCCTAGTTCATGGAATTTATTTTTATTTATTCATTTAGGTTATTATTTATTTTTCATGGTGCTGGGGATTGAACCCAAGGACTCATGCATGCCAGGCAAGAGCTTAAGCCCTGAGCTATAATATCCCCAACCTGGCACTCAACTCTTAAAGCCTCAATCGGAAAACAATTTTCTGCAGTGTTTCAGAAGCAGCCTTTAAACATGCTTTGCATGCTTAGATTTCAGTAAATGTTCCTCTTCTAAAATGAATCTAACTTTCCTTCAGATCTGCCCAGATTTCTGCAATAATGCCACCATTTCCCATACTTCTTAGGTTAATACCCAAGGCTCCACTTTGTTTTTTTTTTTAATTTATTTTATTCTACATTGTTATATATGACAGCAGAATGCATTACAGTTCATATACACATATTGAATACAAGTTTTCATATCTCTAGTTGTATACAAAGTATATTCACACCTTTCGTGTCTTCATACATGTACTTAGGGTAATTATGCCAAGACTCCACTTTCTAACAGTAATTATACCAAGACAAGGAAATGTTACTTAAGTTAACCAAAGAAATATTATGGTTCATGCTGATGTTTTAAGCTCTAAACCCTCTATCCCTGCAAAATTTTTGGTGTACTATGAAGTATCCAAACAAGTGAAACTTATTGTAAGACTTTCCAAATACCAGTAGGTTCAGCTAACCCATGAAATCAAAGACACTTATTAAAAGAAACTTTGAACTTCTTTGAACCTCTGTAGCCACACCTATAAAAGGGAAATGATAAAACCTGCCATGCCAACATAACCCCTCTGAATACTAGAACATGAAAATTGGAAATGTCTCCGCCAACCTTATTCAACCTCCCTCCTTTACCTCATGGGTAAGGTATGAGCTTCCAATGGGATAATATAAATCCATTTAGAAGAATGCTACAAGGTATTAACATCATTGCTCTTTGTTTTCATTTGAATGATGCCATTACTAACTGTTCCAAAAGAGCCTCTTGGCTGCTCACTTACTGGTTATCTCAAATGGAAAGACTTCTATTTATCACCTGCTCCTGCCAACACTTTCTGTCCTAAGCTTTAGCTCTATGCAGAATAACAGTCAGTATTTCTTTTTCATGTGTCTGCCTCCACCTTTGATGATTACATCTAAATTTATCCCCAGAAAATCTAACATACATCCCTAGCCAAGATGGCACTTCCTGATTTGTCCTATTCAAGTCTCATCCTCCTTGTAGAAAAACAGTAGGTCTTATCTGGAACAGCTTTGAGAGATAATCTTGTCTAAAGATTCCCTAATGCCAGTCTGCAAGCCAGCTGCATCTGAATTATCTGGGGGATTTTTGACAAATGTAGATTTTTTGGTTTTTAGTTTTCTAAAACTTTTCATTACAAAAAACATTTCAAACACAATAAATGAGACACTATAACAAAAAACTCTTAGATACTCATCACCCAGTTTCTACAATTAGCCACCCTGGTCAATCTTTTTCATTTTTATCTCATCCAATCACCCCTCCCCCTGGGTTATTTTGAAGCAAATTTCATGAATAAATATTTCAAAATGCAAAACATGTATATTTTATTTTTTCAAATAAAAATCCCTGGAATTAGTATTCACTAGTTTGAAACAGGGCCCAAGAACCTGTATTTGTTATAAGTGAACTTGATATGCAAATTTGAGAACAACTGCATTTGATTCTCCTTTTCAAATGTCAGAAAATAGAAACTAGACAGGGAAAGTCACTGAAGGTTACTTCATTTGTCACAGACTTGGTCTACTGTTTTGAATAGAGAAATATTCTAAAGCCCATTTGGAAAATCCACTATTTCAGTGGTTAGTTCTTTGCAAATAATGGGCCAGATACCAGGAGGCAAGGAAACAACTTCCTGAGATGTCAACTAAGCAATGAAGCCTTCCCAGTTTATGCTGAAGTCTTATGCCTTTGAGCTCAGCCTTTGTTGTCTGGACTACTCATTTGGAAGTTAATCACAGACAGCCTTGTGGCAGCTCATGTATTATGGAATTGATTTCACTCTTAAATTGCCTTAACACTTCAACTAAAATTTAAGCTCATGAAGGGTGAGGACCTTGCCTGATCCAGCTTTGTATCACTCTCCTCCCCATCCCCTGACAGAAGCCTGCATGATGTCCCGTCACATATGACATTTTATTACAGCACATTACTTCATACCTTATACCACTAAGGTATTCATTCATTACATTTATTTTTTTAAAAAAATAGTTGTAGATGGACACAATACCTTTATTTATTTTTATATGGTGCTGAGAATCAAACCCAGTGCCTCACACATGCTAGGCAAACACTCTACCACTGTGCACCAACCCCAGCCCCAACATTTCTTTACTAATGTGCTCAGTGCAGAGAAGAATTGTGTTTCATAATGCCCCTAAATACAAGGATACCCATGTGTTTTTGTCAGCCTTTTTCACTGCTGTGACCAAAAGACCCAACAAGAACATTTAGAGGAGGAAAAGTTTATTTCAGGGCTCACAGTTTTTAGAGTTCTCAGTCCACAGATGGCCAACTCCATTCGCTGGGGCTTATGGTGAGATAGAATATCATGATGGAAGTGTGTGATAGAGGAAAGTGGCTAAGAACATAATGATGAGAAATCAGAGAGAGAGAGGGCTCTGCTCAACAAGAACAAAATATAAACCCCAAAGGCATGCTCCCAGGAGATCTAGCTCCTCTAGCCACCCCTACCTGCCTATAGTTACAACTCAATTAATCCCTATCAGGGAATTAACACACTGATTAGTTTACAGCTCTCATAGTCTATTCATTTCACCTCTAAACTTTCTTGCATTATATCACACATGAGCTTTTGGGGGACATCTCACATCTAAACCATAACACCATGTGTTATGGCTTACCATTTTGCCTGGAATTGCCATCTCTAGTCATCTCTTTAAATGGCTGGATTGAAACCTTAAGGTTCAATTAGGAATATTATTCCAGGAGCTTCTAAGCATAAATTAGCTGACAGGGAAGATGGTCTTCATTAGGAAGAGCTCTCTGATGGCATAAGGGGTTGTAGGCATTGCTTTGATTCTTTAGTGAAGGTCAAGGGGTTCTTGAGTACCCAATGGGTAGGAATGGGTTTACCAAAAAGGTGCATAAGCTCAGTGACTGGTAATGCAGGTTTGAGAGTGAACTAAATCTCAGCCCTGACACTCCCATTCACCAGGTATATAATATTAAACTTTTCCCTGAGCCTGATTTCCTTCATCTGTAAAGCAAGGGGTTACTAATAGAATTTAATTTCATTGATGTGTTCAACAAATTTTAGAGCCTCCTGTCTGCTGGATACTGGGGATACCACAGACAACAAGCCAGTTAAGGAATCTGTTTCACTGGACTTAAATTCTATATTTGAATATTGTGCTGAGATTTAAATAGATAACACACATGAAGAACTTAGCATGGTGGCCAGATCTGGGAAACATTACAAGCATTACTTATCTTTATGGCTATTATTATACAGGAATAAGAGTGGATGACACCACAGAAAGATATTTTACAATTTGACCAAGAGTCCCACTGTATACGTAATGATAAAGGAAAACTATGACTCAGATCCCCCCAAGTGTATAAGAAGGCTGGCAGCAACCCACAAAAGGATATTTGAGAAATGGAGAAAAACTGCCCTCAGCCAAGAAGAGATTCTTATTTCTGCTTAAGATGAAACATACCCCAAAAATAATAAATAAATAAATAAATAGATAGATAGATAGATAAATAAGGCCCTCTTACCATTGCAACAAATGTCATGTTGGGGTCTATACAGGCTAATATGTTTACTTCACATGAACTTATATAATAGAGTGATAGAGGTTGGTATAAGGTTTTTGTGTAGTTGAGACAAAAAGCTCATGTACTTTAAAATCTTACATTTGCACAATTGAGGACAAAGAGGGTGAGAACTCTCACTGTGGTTAGCACCAACAGACATTGGTAAATGATCATATGGATGAAGAGACAAATGATAATGGAAGAGGAGGGTAGAAGACTTACCTCTGAAAACAAGACTTGAAAATTCATTGTAAAATATCGAGGAAGCATGCTGATGTTGGGAATTGATAGCAGGGAGGTCCACTCTGAAAGGTGGGACAGGGAAGCAGCACCCAGATATCCAAGAATAATGCCCAGCGTGTGAGGTAATGGGTCTAGGACAATAACAACAACTGGAGTCCCCAACTATTAGTATGTTTGAAATTTCTAATATATTTTCTGACCTGGTCAGGACTAGCTTAATAACTTGGCAAGGCTGAGCCTGCAGACACCATGCATTAGTGACTCCAGCTGGGCAGGCCTGACATCAGGTGTCTTTGTTTTATTTGTACCATAATAGATGAGGAGAAATATAACTCACAAGTTACAGGGTCAAGCTTAACCACTGTGTATAGAAACATCTGAACACACACAACAGATTCCCAGACAGACTCATTCAGATCCGCATCCCAGAGCCAAAGTCCAATTGTTTTTTCAAGTGAGTGCTTATTACAACCTTCCCTTAATTTATTTAGAAAACTAATATTTATGCATAGCATATATTCATGGCTTCAAATAGAGGCCATTGAATAAATCTAATGATGAGTTTTGAACAGGTCTTTTGCCCATGTTCTCTTTCTCTTCCTGCAACTGAGTAATGCTAGATTCCAAAGGTCACTTGTCGTTAGCAATTACTCGGAAGCACTACATCCTACCTGAAGCCTTTAAAACATTGTAGCCTAAAGAGTATTCATTCTATTTTCTTGGAAATAAATGTGAACTGTCAATCGAATACCACTAATAAACGTTTATAATTGATGTTTGAGGAGAGGGATTTTTTTCCCCTTAGGCATGCTGCCTTTTATCTTGGTCAGTGGCCTTGTTGTTTGTAAAAAAAAAAAAAAATGTGTATTCACGAAGCACAGAGTGAGAGCTAAAGGACAAAACTTCACTTTCCTTTAGTCAAACAGGATAAAGACACCATTAGCACTGAAGGATTTTTCTTCTGTCACTATTTAAGGCCAGTAAATTTTAATAGTCAAATCAAACACAGATTCAGATGTCAGTTTCACTTTAAATATCATCTACCCTAATCAAGTGCCTGAGGCTAACTCATGTGTTTGGAAGCTTGAATTTGGCTCCTCCCATTCCCTACTTCAGTGAACCATCATTCTTTCAATTGTAAAATTGAGATTACAACATCTAACTCACAGAAGTACTGTGAAGATTAAAGTAAATAAGATATTACCATGTGGTTATTGGGGAGAGAAAATAATTAACATCTGATTTCAAAGCCAACTGAACAATAAGATACAGGTTAATGCAAATGAGGATGAAAACATTAGCTTCATTTCCAATAGTGCTGAACTCAAGGTTATAACTTTCATATTCAGCCAAATGGTTTTAGTAGTTCTCTTTCCTTTGCTGGATGATGAGGTGGTTTACCCAAAGGAGTTTGGATCTACAGAGTAGGCAAACTTGCCCTAAATTTCTTCTAATTTCCACAATTGCAACATGTGGACAATAGATCGGTTAAGAGAATTCACTCCTCCTCCCATAGGTAGGATCACCAGATTTAAGATATAAAAATATATTGTACACAGTTAAATTTGAATTTTAGATAAACAATGAGTAATTTTTAGCATAAGCATATCCTATGCAATGTTTAGGGTATACTTATATAATCATCATTATTTATTGTTTATCTGAACTTTGAATTTAGTGGGACATCCAGTATTTTATCTGACAACCTTATCCATGGGATGAAAGTGAATAAGGATGGGAAGAAAATTCCAGAGTGTTATTATAGTAGAGGGAATGTTAATTATAAGACAACAGTAAAGGAAAACTCACCTTGCAACCAAAGAAAATGGGAGCACAGTGCCTAACATACTGCATGCTGAATACACATTTATTGCTTTATTTCATGTCCATAAGAACCCTTGTGGTAAACTTGTTTGTACCAAGACATTAGTTTCTTACAATGATGCTCTTCTAGAAGTATTTTTCCTTTAAATGAGGTCCAGGAGGAGATCAATGCTTAACCCACAGAAATTCGTCTTTAATGATAGATTTTCAACTTTGACTGAGCATCATTAATGCCCTGGGGAGCTTGTTAGAAATAAAAATATCGAAAATCCCCCTCCCCATGTTTGATTTTGGGGTAAGAGCTAAGCATTTGTATTTTTAACAAGCTTCCCCAGGGACCCTGATGTAGAGCAAAGTTTAAGGCACATAATTCTAACATATGAGTGTGGTGCCAGAGAGCAGACTTGGTATATCCAGGTGCCTCTACCAGAGAAACTGTGATGCAAGCTTATGGACCATTGGTTTAGAACCACTGCTCAAGACTGTGGACAGACAGAAGCATGCCTTCCTTCTAATTTCAGCAGCAATAGGCTTAAGTGCCAACAGTAAAATTATGAGTATTGAAGTACCTGAGTAGAGATAATTTTAAACAGGTGTTCCTTTCAGTACTCTTCAACCACATTAGACATTATGTGTGACTGGCCTTGAGATCAGACCTGGTCAGTCATGTCGTTCCTTCTGATTTCAGATTATAGCCCAATGTGAAAAGGCTATTAAAGAGGCAAGTTAAAGGAGAAGAGGGTTGGGAAGCAGTAGGAAGTAAGTGTCAAGAATAGCTTTACAAAGAAAGTGAGTTACCCTTCAGTCCTTGAAGAATGTACAGAAATTCACCAAGGAGAGAGAAAAAAAAGATAGATGTATAGAGGCCAGTGGCCAAGAGACTGCTAGAGCCAGAGAAGGACTGAGACAGTTATAGATTCTAAAACCAAGAGAGTTCCAGAATGGTACAGAAATAGACAGATATAAGACAGGGGGAGAAAATAAATAAATAAATAAAAGAGACAGTTACAAATACTTACCCATATACACAGTTACATTGACAAAGAAAGATCCTGAAGACAGAGAAAGCAGAAAAGGGCTAGGGTGGGAGATAAAAATCCACATTTAAAACTAGTTCCAATAACCTTTACTATAGGATTCTCACTGTTGTTTAAGCATAGGATCATGGTGAAACAAAACACCCAATAATACATTAACTTTCTCAGGAAACTAGTTCATGGATGTGGGGAATATGAATGGGTAGGAAATGAACACATTTACTCATTCTTGATGACATTTGCTATTTACAAATGGCCATTTTCAGGGGAATTATTGATTATAATTCTAAAATTAGGCAGATACATCATTAATATATTTAATAATTAAGGGTAGAATCATAATACAGTATTGAGAAATTAAAGCAGCCTTTTTCCTGAACTTGATCTTAAAGTAGAAATTAAAGCAGCTATTTGAGATTTAAATCGCTGCCACTGCAATTCTGCAGGAATATAACATGTCCCCCACCTCAATTTTTGTTATCTGAATTCATTTTCCTGTTGTTATGAAACTTTTGGAAAGCCCTTTGCAGCTGATGAGCCCAACCGTTAAGTGTAGGTGATTTGGCTTATGCTCTGGGCAATGTTGTTGAGCATACCAGCTTCCTGGAAGAAACACCAGAGAGAGAGATCAATTTTGCTTCATGGTGCTTAATATCACCTCAAGGTCTTTTCCCTTCTGTTTCTTTTTCCTCTTCCTTTTGAATCATACATTTAAATAACCACATGCATGAACATTCAAAGGAACACAGCTCAGCATGTCTTTGTAAAGGTACAGAAGACAATATGGCATTACACATGCTCAATATGCTGTTTTGAATTCTCTAGAACTTTGTTGCTCCAAATTCAAAAATCTTCTGATAAAGGGAAAGTATGTTGCTCAGTCAGAAAAGCTTAGGTGCCAAGTTTGATTTCTCCTCTGTAGAACTACCATTTTTTGGCATCTATTTTGCAAAGTGAAGTTTTTTTTTCCCCTCCCTCTTTTTTCTTTTCCATTTGTAGTTCAGAAAGTAAGCAGAAGGTGAGGAATCACTATATCTGAGAAGGGTTCTGGGTGATTTCTTTTTGAAAAGCTTTTATTATTTATAGTCATAAACCTAAATGGGAATGAAGCTGGAGATAGCTGACATATATATGATAGATCAATGGACAAAAGAGAATAAGCAAGCCAAAAAGACTTAACCATTTCCTCCTTTCCCTAAGGGGAAGTGATCCCTTTATTTAAGCATAAGAAATGGAGTTAAGCCCTAAGCAGAATCTTAACTACAAAGAGACTCCCGATGTTTCCTTGTCACACAATTTTCATTCCAGAGCAATGAAAGAAGTTCCAAAAATTAGTAGCCCTTTTCCAAAAGCTCTTAGTGGCTTACAGTTTGTACTACAATGACATTAGCATCTACAGTTCTTGTTTATGACCATGATTGAGCTCAGGATTGTTTTCTCTGCCAATGCTGCAACTGGTGTCCTCACCTTGCAAAGAGGTAATCTCCCATGCCCTTATCCACCAACTCAATGTCTACTTCTCCCACCTATATATCTGTTCTGCTGTTCTTAATTCTGGAGGGAAGTCTTTTTACCACATGTTTACAGAGTTTTGGAAATCCTTCAGTAGCCTGAATTATTGACTACTATAGTTATTTTGTATTCACAATCCAAAGTAGACTTATGAGGGCTATGGCTGTAGCTCAGTGGTAGAGTTCTTGTTTAGCATGGGTGAGGCACTGGGTTTGATCCTCAGAATCACATAAAAAATAAATAAAATAAAGTAGACTTACTCCTTCAGGTTGATAGTTCTCTAAGTATTAGAACAATTTCCTTTAGAGAGGATCATGAAGTATTTGAGTAACTTTCAGTATTTCTAAGTGAATACTAGCTACTCTTCCAAGATAAAGAATATATAAGTAGTTATTCCCTCCCTTCTTTCTCATAATACTTCCCTCATTAATAAATCAATAATTTTCTAAATGTTTATTGAACACTTGTGCTAAGAACAGAGGATAAAGTAATAAGTGAGGCATACAGGCTTACTACCCTCACAGAGGTAACCATTTAGCAGAAGAACAAATAAATAATTCCATAAAACTGTAGTAAGTATTTGGTGAGTGAAAGCAGATTTACAGTTGAATCTGACAGCCTCTCTGAGTAAGTGATATTTAGGATGAAACATGCAGGCATTTGTTTTAGGAGGAAAAGAAGTGAAACATGAGTGCAAACTGTTCAAAGAAGATGACAGGTATGAAAGTCTCAGAGAAAGAGAAAACCCAGCAATTTTGTAGAAATGAAAAACTTAAGCATAGCTGGAATGGAGAATACAAAGGGAAGTATGTTGAGAGAGAGACTAGATAGGAAAGAAAAGTGGAGATGATGGAGACTCTTGGAATCCAGTCTAAAACTTCAGATTTTATCATGAGGTAACACACAGCCATGTGCCAAGTGAGAGACTTGATCGTGGCTGCTTTTGGAAATGTCCACTCTGACTAGTATAGCAGCAACAACCAGAAAAGGACAAGCAAGGAGGGGTGAGAGGAAATAGTAAAGAGGTTGCTGTAGTTATAGGCCAGGCCATGAGTAGTGACTGCCTGAGCTAAGGTAGTGGTGTGAGGATGGAGCAAAACGGGTAGATTTGAGATAAAGAATTCAATAAACTTAGATGTGAGAGGACTGGGAAAGGAAAGAATAAAGATAGCACCCAGAGTTATTTGGATAACCCACTGGGAAGACGATGGCAACATCACTTACTAATTTAGGAAATACAAGACAAGTAATAGGTTATGGGAGAAAAAATGCCCTCAATATTACAGTTTGAGCTATCATTAAGACATCCAACTGGAGATACCATTAAACAAGACATTAGATTAAAGCACAAAAAAGAAGTCAGAGGAGAAGCTCTATTTTTGAGGGCATGTGAGAATATGAACTAGCCTAGGAGGAGCATGCAATGTAAAAAAGCTTATAATCCAGGAGATAACTTTAAGGAACACCTGCTTTAAGGACCACATGTAGGCACAAATCTTGCAAAATGTCTAAGAATGAGTGGTCAGATGACCAGAAGAAAGACTAGTAAGAGGGCTGTGTAATAGAAACCAACAGAAGAGATAATTTGAAACAGGAGGGTCAACTGTTAAGGGTCAATGAGAATTCAAACAAGATAGAACAGAACTGAAAGAAGTGCTTTGGACTTTATTATATGTAGGCTACTGGATACCATATTTAGGACATTTTCAATGGAGTCATGGTGAGGCGGGGCTAGGGGTCCTAAGAGTTGGAAAGTAAAGCAAAATGCAGTGGGTTGAGGAGTGACTGGGAGGCAGGTAAATAAAGACAGTTAATCTAGAGTAGACCATGCTTTTGATGAATTTGGCTGAGAAGTGAGGAGATAAATAAAATGGCATCAAGTGTGGTAAGTAGACTGTATGGAAAGGTTCTGTTGTTGATGCTGCTGGGTGGCTCTGCAGTAGAAGTGAATATTTTGATTTCTGTTTATTGACTATGACATGGAATTCATGCTGTCTGCAAATTCCTTCTCTTGAGGGAGTGAACTGTAGAAGTAATACAGGAAGTAAAGAGACTTGAACATGTTTTCAAATACAAGAGTATTTGTCCCTCATTTCCCAGAAGTGAGTCAGTCCCCAAATGCCTTCCTCATCTCTCCCATGGGACCATGAAACCTGTGTGCAAAGAATACTTTGGATGATATTCTGGCTACCTCCTGTGGTGAATAAATAGCTGAGATCCTCCTCAACCCCCAACAGGACTCTTTCTGCATTATTCTTTTAGATATATTCCCAGAAATTCTATTTCTCCTTCTTGGAGGAGAAATCATTACAAAGCATTGTTCTTGCTGCTACTTGTTCAAGTTTTCTATGAAGATAAAAACACATGTCTGCTATTATTCCTGTGTGACCCCAGGTTTCATGCCTTCAAGAGAAGTAATTCACAGTCAACATACATTATAGGTCATAGACCAGGATTAGAAATCAAAGTATCTATTTCCATTCCCGAGCCCTGTAGAGGTTAACTTTCCCTGTCAAAACCCCAATTAGAAAACTATTTTTGAGTTAGGAAAATGCAAACGTGTTTCTCATCAGCATATTATCTCTCTTTTGATCTCTCTGTCAATTTTAAGACATTTTTCTTCATCTATCTCCTAACTAGGCATAGCAATTAGCCCTCAATAAGGATTTGAAATGTGCTAAATTTCAGGTTTTCAGAGATTTAGAGATTAATTCTGATAATCAAATGAAAATATCTCTACTTTCTTAGTCTTAACCTTTTCTATATACTCAAATTGCTGACCCACATTCTCTTAGGCACTTTAATATTTTTTTAAAACCCACAAATTGTTTCCCATTTCACTCCATGCATGAATAGTTTACCCCCTAAAGCATTCCTTACTGACTGGCTCCTCTCTATTTGTTAGGAAATGGATAATATCTTTCTTTTTTAATATTTTTAATATTTATTTTTTAGTTGTAGTTATACACAATACCTTTATTTTATTTATTTATTTTTTTGTGGTGCTGAAGATTGAACCCAAGGCCTCACACGTGCTAGGCAAGCGCTCTACCGCTGAGCCACAACCACAGCCCTGGGATAGTATCTTTCTTCCTGGCTTTTACAAAGGTTCTAAACCCCTCATGAAAGAGAGAGGAAGAAGAGGAGAACCATGGATGGTTCTCAATGACAGGAATTGCTTTGTTTGGCAGTCAAGTTGAATTTTGCCCCATCTTCTCAGTGTTTCCTACCCACCAAAATGACCATGTGCATACACTCCAACTCCACTTCAATTCCACTCTAAACTCTCAGGGCTAGATTAGAGCTCAGGATACAGAAAAACCCAGTCTACTCGAAAGGCAGGCTGTTGAATAGAGTCAGGATTAGCTGGCAGTGCCTCCTGCCTGCCTCCCTCCCAGATCCAGGCATTGCATTGCTGCATCCAGATACACATGACAGGCCCTCCAGGCTTGTGCCTGAGCACTGGCCCTTTTCCTTGGAACAGCCTTGCCTCTCCACAAGAAATCCCCTTTTGAGCTACCTTTCCTATCATGTGATTAACATGATGCCTCCATACGATCTATCACAGATGCTGACACATTCGCTTCCAAGTATGAATTGGGCGTCGTGCAGTGCAGAAAGCAGAACTGCGGTGAACAGACCCCATCTGCAGCTCACAAGGCATGGTTGATGTTGGCTCTGGTAGTAAAAACCACTTTCCTGGATGGGTAGTAAATTGCCACCACAGGAGATGATAATATTTGTGAGCCTTACTAACAAGCTTGAATTCTAACATAAGGCAGTTCATTGTTATGCTGCAGAATGTGAAATCTTAATGCTTTTGCTATTCAGACTCATCTTATTTCACAACATGATTTACTGCAGCTCTAAGGAGGCAGCAGAAGGGAAAAAATAGGGGAGGTGGGAGGCAAAAAGAGTTGGGAGTGGAAACACGGATGAGCTCAGCTTTGTGAGCAAATTTCATCGCCACTGATAATGTAATATTTTGCTTTGATTAACGCTCAATCTTGTTGAATGTCTGCAGTGTTCTAATAACTGTTTCATCAGCCCAGTTGCTGATTTTTTTTCTGGATTCTACTTTCAAAATAGGCATTGTGCTGCGTGTAAATATGGGGAGAAAAGGAGAAAATCATCACATGAAAGGCATGCTTCTGTTCAAAGACAAGCGAAAAATGTTTGCCTTTCCAGATTAGTTTTCTCCTGTCAGGAATTTTCAAACAGATGGTGGAGGGATTGGTGTTTGACCAGACAATACAAACTAATTATCATAGAATTCTATTAATGGTACCTATCCTGATTGATTCTCACTGACAAGACATAAGTTTTTGGTACTAGTATCAGGTATTTTGTTCAGGAAGCATAAGTTCAAAGAGCTAATTAGGCCACTGCTTCCAGAAAATACTGACTCACTTTAGGAAGACAGTATTTTAAATACAGTTCAGTGTAGGTATAGATAGTCCATCCTGTATGGGGGATTGGCATGACTGTTGATAACATCAACTTGGAATAAAAAAATGCCCTTAGAAGATATTCTATGGTCATTACACTGAGATCATTTCTACTTCTAAAGTCCTGGGTTCCTCTAATAACCAAATAAAGGAAAAATATAGCTGAAGGTGTCAAAATAGGATTATGTGCTGAGAGCTATTGTCTTCCTTAGAAGAGGTTGTCAGAATTTTGTATTTAGCCTATAGTCAAGTTTAGAGGTTGGGTCCCTTCACCTAAATTTCAAGCACCTATTTCCTTGTGGGTATACAAATCAACTCACAAACAACAACAGCAAAAACAAACTTCTGGTAGGGGTACCATTTCCAGAAACTTCCATGATATGGTCACAAGATGAATCTTTAACACAATTGTTTTTCACATTTAGGAGAAAATAAAAGGCACAGTGTTGCTGAGTGTGTCCTTTATAGGGTTTTAAAATTAAAGCTTGACTTGGTATGTAAAATAATGTCCATCTATGCACTGAGAAGGCAGGAAGAAGGCAATAGGGGTAAATACATATAAAATTACATCTTTCCCAACTGCCTCACCACAAATAGAAGCAGCTTTGAATATATCAATCTTTGTATCTGGATGCTCCTGAAAGATTAAGTAGAAAATTGCCCTTCCCAATAGGTGTCTCTAGATGTGACAAAGAAAACTCACTTATGCCTTATTTGTCACTTCAGACAGTTGATGGACACTTTGCCAATGTCAAATTATTTCAGTATCTGTTTACTTGTGCAAACTGGATCAAGGAGGCATTTCAGAGGGTGGGAAAGACAGGCCTCTAATATTTGCATGGGGCCATTCTGTGGCTGAATGAACAGCCTACATTGTATATGTACATAAAGGTGTGATTGTTCAGGAAGCACTAAGCTACAGTCCGATTTCCATAGATAGATAATCAGAAATGGGTAAATGCTTTCTATTGACTGGTAAGTGTTTGTTATGTGCTTTATTAGACTTATTATACTGTGTACTAGAACTTAAAATGCACAACAAGAAAGAAAATAACAAAAATAGCTATTACCCTGAGTATTTGGTGCAAATGACATGTACAGATTATTTCTAGAATGCAGTTTTACATTTAAAAATAAGAACTAGCAAGTATTTTGCTTGAATGTTGGGGGATTTTTAGAACAATTAATAGTGTACTACATTTAATAGGATTTTTATAATGGGCAGCCTTTATACCACCTCACCTTATAGCTTTCTTTTGAATAGAAGGATCAAAGCTAGTGTGTAATTTGTCTCTAGTGAATATAGTAGAAACAGAACCTGGGATACAAGTGTTACTACCTCAACAGGAATCCCATCTGTTATAAAATCCCTTTGTTTCGTGTCCACTTCTTAGAACTGTGCCACAGACCCATCAACTTCTTGTAAGTAGCAGAGCACTTTGCCATGATTACAGTAGTTTAACAGCGATGAAGTAGAGGATACCTTTTTGTGTTTATTCCACTCCTTCTGAGCCTGAACAAAAGCATCTGGCTGTGCTAGTGTACAGAGAATGCTGCTTACAGAGGGGGAGGAGACTGCGGGAGTTACAGTGGTCAGGAAGACAATGGCATCAAGGGACCTCTGCTGCTGCTAGCAGATTCACCTGCAGTATTGGCAATCTCAGGGCTGTTGTGGGTTTTTTTTACAGTGAGTAACACCATCACAGCAAAATAGAGGAAGTAGATGAGACTTTAGCTGGAATTATAGCACTGAACTAACCTATAAACAGCCAGGATGTGCAAAACGCTTATGATTTTCTCTCAGGTTTGTTATCTATCACAACCATTTTCATGAGACTCGCCAGTGAGATCAAATATTTCTTTGTGGACTACTAGGATAGGTCTTATCAGCCCTAATACTCTCAGTAATTCCAGGGAGGACATCTGGCTCACACTCTGGAGGACATTATAGCCTGCTGCAAAGAATTCATCAGAGGAGAGAACTTTACTTGGTTCACAGTTGTGCTACATGTTTGTAATGAGATGCTGGACATGTGGCTTAGAGCATGAATTTTGTCACCATCTACACCTGGGTTCAAATCCTCACTTGGGCACTTTCTCTTTGGTAATCTGGTCAACCTCTGTGTTATTTTATTCATCTAATCAATGTAAACCAGTGTGAATCCTCATGAGATTGTTAAGATTAAATTTAAAAGTTGTGAAAAACATTTTGCATAGTGACCAACACATACCAAGTGCTCGGTAAATGGTAGTTGTTATTATAAGTGGAAAATTTTGTATCCCCTTTAATAACTGGGATTAATAGCATTATTCAAATTCAATGTCATGCTCTAGGAAACATTAAATTCTTTCTTGAGAGTAACACAAAGGTCAACATGCTGACCTGTCTTTCCTTTGCTGGGAATCTTAAACCACTAAGTAGAACATGACGGCATATACTTTTCAATGATTCCAAAATACTGGTCGAATGTTTCCAGAATGACCGGGAAGCTTTCCAAAAATACATATTCCTGGGATCCTTCCCCAGAGATTCTAACACAAGATCAGACCAGTGAGACTCCATTAGTAAGAAGTTCCATTAAGTGATTCTGACACATCTCCCAGATTAATGGTGTTCTTTCCAGTATTTCCAATGATGGAAAAGACAATAGGCCACAGTACAAAAGTTTATTTAAATCCAGAAATGGGCATTGGTAAAGATGTCAGGCAATGAATGGGAGGCTAGCAAAATTTAGGCAAGTGTGAAGATGAAAAGCAGAGAGTGAGGTGGTGATCCATCAGTAAGCAGAAAGACTGTCAGCCATTGAGGTGTTGGGGATGCTGGAGAGTTGGCAGAGCAAGATGATCCAGACCAGCCAGAGATCTCTGTAAACTGGGGTTCATGAGATAAATTATGTGCATACCTCTTTCAGAACAGAAATCCCTTATAGGCTGCCATTTTTTGATTAATTTTTTTCAGCCAGCCTAGTCTTAAAGGGCTACTGCTTCTTAATTAATGGCGGTCTTATACAGTTCTTAAAAGAGAGAAAAAGCCCAATGCAGAAGGTAAATGAAAGAAATCAACAGAACTGCTACTTTTTCGACTTAGGAGAAAGAATCATTAAGCTTCCTTTATTTACACCTAAGACTATTGACTTTCACCACATTCCCATTTCAATAGTTAAAATGTTCCCTATCAAACTGAGACTCCTCAGCATATCCACACCGTGAATTGCCCTTGGCAATTTTGTAGAGCCAAGTGCTTGGTTCAATAATATCTATTCAATATTTAGAATTTATTCATTGAGTGTATTGTACATATTGAGATGGTGCTTATTTCTTTGTACACCAGAGGCTATTTTTGTGAGATACTTGTGTTTTCTGTACAGCACAGTCAATAACTTGTGCTAATTGACTGAGGCTAAAGCTGATCAAATGTTTTTTTTATAAAATTAATCAGTTGCTATTATCCTGTCTACACAATCTGAGCAAGGCTTGATTTGACCATTTACTATGTAGATTTCAGCATGTCCCAGAGCTTCAACCCTAATTTGAACAGATGAATGACCAGGAAACTCTATTTTATTTAATGTATAAATGGCAATGTTTGAAGGTATGTATGTAGAGAGGCTAAAACTTTCCATTGCAATGAATTGTTTCAAAATCGATCAGTGTACTAAGAGGACTCCATAGAATCCAATTTTCTCCATCTTCATCACTACCACCCTAAGGTAAGCCATCAACTTACCTGAACTACAAAAGACATCTAACTGGATGCTTCACATGTGCTTAGCCAAATCTGATACAGGTTGAGCATCCCTAAATGTGAAATCCAAAATACTTCAATAATAATACTTATGTTATGGGTCACAGCCAAATGCTTGTGACTATTGTCATGTATGTAAGAAATAAATACATAAATAATTTAAAAGTTTTAAGGTAATGAAGATAATTTAAAAAATTATTGCATAAAATTACCTTTAGGCTATGCATATAAAGTATATATGAAGCATAAATGAATTTCATGTTCAGACTTGCATCCCATCCCAATGATATCTTATTATGTATATGGAAATATTTCAAAATCTGAAAAAAAAATACAAAATTCAAAATACTTCTCATCCCAAGAATTTGAATAAGAAATTCTCGACCTGTATTCACATTCAGGCAAAAATCATCTTTTTTAAATGCACATATGATCATATCTACTTTCCTTCCTTCCTTTCTTCTTTCCTTCTAGATCCTGGATTAAAAAAATGTAGAAGCTTCCTATAGTTTTCAAGGACAAAACCTCTTACTATGGCTTTCTTTGCCCAGCAGGCTCTATCCTACTTACCTGTGTCTCAAATGTCATGCACTGATTTTCCTCATTCTCTGAGCATAGGCCACAGTTAAGATTTTAGTTTCTGCTAATTGTGGCCATGATTTAGGATACAGATACAGCGTCATGCTCATTCCCAGCACTGGGCACTTGAACCTGTTATCCCTTAGGTCATTCATTTTTACTAATTATCATATTTCTGATACATAGTTATTCTTATGATAATAGGAATGGCATCTGTGCTTTCCACTAGAATATGTTTTATAAAAGTAGAAACTATCTTTGCATCTCTATGGCTTAACATGGTTCCTGGTTGCATCAGTCAGCCTTCCATTGCTATAGCCAAAATACCTGACAAAAACAACTTAGAGGATGTAAAGTTTATTTTGGGCTCTTGCTTTCAGAGGTTCTGTCCGTGGTTTGCCAACTCCATTGCTCTAGGCCTAAGGTAATCCAGAACATCATAGTGGAAGGGTATGGCAGAGGAAAGCTGCTCAGCTCATGGCTGCCACAAAGCAAAGAGAGAATGAATGAGGAGCCAGGGACAAAATATAATCCCCAAGATCATACCCACAATAACCTACTTCCTCCAGCCATGCCAGTTGGTCCATTCAAATTTTTAATTCATAAAATAGATTAAATCACTGATTAGTTTACAGCTTTCATATTCATTTCACATCTGAACATTCTCACATCAACAGCTGAGATTTTTTAAGAGGGCAACTCATATCCAAACCATAGCATTGATACATATTATGCAATCAACAATACTTGCTCAGTGAATAAATGGAGACTGTATACAATGAATATCTACTTCCTTGGTAGGCTCCCTCCTCTAAAATTTCAATATATATTTAAGCATCCAGTATTCTCTGGCAGGATAGGTTATACCCAGGTATGACATATCCTCTATAGGTATCATTCCATGTTCCAAACCTCCCAGAATCCCAAATAAGAATGTACCTAACCAGTGTCATATTTCCTTAATACTTTAGTCTTAAAGCATCAGAAAAACTCATCAAGATTAATGTTTAGCTTGTATCAGAGATGTCTGAAGTAATTCTCTATTAGAGCAGGAATCACGGCAGGGCATGGGATAATTCCTTTTGACAGAATCTATCAGAAGGTAGGAATCTTTCTCCATGTGTATCTACAAGTATACACAAACATACACAATTTTATATGCATTTAGAGGGTTCTTTTAAGATAGCCTAGCCATGGAGAATTTGGCTAATATGAATTTATTTCTCACAGTTCTAGACTGTGAAGTCTAAGGTCAAGTCACTAGTAGTGCCTGGTAAGAGCCTGGTTTCTGCTTTTAAGCTGGTACAGAGGGGAGAAATGCTGCGTCCTCACATGGAAGAAGACACAGGAAGGGCAAAATTGCCATCTTAAGCCCTTTTATAAGATACTATTCCATTCATGAGGGCAGAACACTTATGGTTTAATAGCCTTCTGAAGACCTTACCTCTTAATATTACAACAATAGAGATTAAATTTCAACATGAATTTTGGAGGGAAAACATTCAAATCATAGCACCATCCAAACACACAAGTACTTTATAATTCTGGAGGCTTTGTTCATCTCTCAAAGATCTCCCAGTTTCAGAGTGCAGAGCACCCCACCTTCCCCTTGGATGCTAAATGCTCTAGCTAGACTTGATCACTATCACACAATATATAACTCATAGACCCATATTTTGAGTAGTCCCATTATCCCATTTATATATCAAATATCTTTTTTTAATATTTATTTTTCAGTTTTTGGTGGCCACAACATCTTTTATTTTATTTTTATGTGGTGCTGAGGATTGAACCCAGTGCCCTGCACATGCCAGGCGAGCGTGCTACCGCTTGAGCCACATCCCCAGCCCAATATATATCAAATATCTTATTGTCATATTTCTTTCTCTTGAATTACAAATAAAATATTTAATCTGGATTGTCAGGCAATGAATTTTCATGATGACTACAAAAAGAACAAATGAATCTAGAAAAAGCAGCAACTTCTCTCTTTTCTTCTCTTCGTAAGCACCTTACAACCCCATGTGAAAGGCATCTCTCCCTTCTTCTAGAATGCAGCAGACTAGTCATTTCGTCCCTCCATTTTATCTTAGGTTGTCCTATGTGAATTTTCTATGGTTCTACTATTTTTGACCTATAAAAATGGCAATATCACATGGCTTAACCTAATACATATTGGTAAAAATAATTTCATTACTGGAGCAATGTATGTACCTTTGAGAACAGGCATGACCTTCTTTTCACTTCGGGGCTTGCATATAGTTGCTGCTCAGAGAATATTTATAGGATGATAAAGGTCTACTCCTTGAGATTTCTCAAATTAAAATAAGATATTCCATTTGAAGAGATACTGGTGAATGAAATTTGAGTAAAAATATTTGACAATACTTGGCTTTTTTTGGATGTCCCATGATTGAAAAGAGGTGTTTATGAAGATTTTATGAAAAAACACTGACAAAGTATGTATCCATTCCTTTTAGATCATATAATGAAGACCTCCCTGGTAAAAGCATAATGATGTCACCTGCTAAGCAAATTGCATGTTTTCCATGGAAACAATCTAAGTCTGTATAAACTAGAGGCAAGGAAGCAAACATACAAGCCAAAACTTCTCCCCTGCCCTCTGGACAGAACTCCACACTGTGAGAGTGTTCTGAAATGAACCCTTAGCAGCTACTGAAGTAGAAATACCCTGACTGGTATTTCTACTTTGAAAGGAATCACCTACTAAGTAGCAGCACTTCCATAAAGCCTATGAACATTTTGTAAACCTCCAGAAATCTGGTTGAACATGTCCACAGAAAGTTTTTGGTTTTATGTAGTCCCACTTTAATTTTGCTTTTGTTTTTTGTGCTTTTACTGTCATACTAAGAAAAAAAAATCATTGCTAATACCAATATCATTGAGGTTTTCTCCTATGTTTTCTTTTCTTTTCTTTTTTAAAGAGAGAGTGAGAGAGGAGAGAGAGTGAGAGAGGAGAGAGAGAGAGAGAGAGAATTTTTAATATTTATTTTTTAGTTCTTGGCGAACGCAAAATCTTTGTTTGTATGTGGTGCTGAGAATCGAACCCGGGCCGCACGCATGCCAGGCGAGCGCGCTACCGCTTGAGCCACATCCCCAGCCCTCCTATGTTTTCTTCTACTAGTTTTTATAGTTTTAGTTTTTAATCACTTTGAATTTATTTTTGTGAACGGTGTAAGATAAGGATACATTTTTTTTTTTTTTTGCAAGTGGAGATCACTTTTTCCCAACACCAATTAATGAAGAGGCTATCCTTTCATGTTGTGTATTCCTGGTTTCTTTTTCAAAGATTAGTTAAATGTATATATGTGAGTTTATTTCTGTGTTTTCTGTTCCAGTCTGATGGTCTGTGTGCTTTTATGACAGCATCATACTGTTTTGATTTCTACAAAACAGTATGATGATGCTCCCAGCTTTATTTTTCTTCATTAAGATTGTTTTAATTATTGGGAATTATTTGTGGTTTCATACAAATTTTAGAATTTTTTTTCTTTCTGTGACAAATGTCCTTGGAATTTGGAGATTACATTGAATCTATAAATCATTTTGAGTAGTATAGAAATTTTGACAAAATTTGTCAAAATTTGTCTTCTGATCCATGAACAAAGATTATATTTCCATTTGTCTTTTTAAATTTCACTGACCCTCTGTTTTATAGTTTTTAGTGTACAGATCTTTTGCCTCCTTAGTTAAATTTCTTCCTAAATATTTTATTCCTTTTGATGCTGTTGTAAATGGGATTCAATTCTGAATTTATTCTTTGAGTAGTTTATTGTTTAAAAGTGTTACAGAAATGCAACCAGTTTTTGTCTGTTCATTTTATATTCTGCAATATCACTGAATTTATTTATTAGTTTTTATTTAAAGTTTTTTTTTGTGGACTCTTAGGGTTTGCTATATGTAAGAGCATGTCATCTGCAAACAGGTAATTTTACTTACTCATTTCTCATTTTAGATGGCTTTTATTTCTTTTTTCTGACTAATTGCTCAGAATAGTACTTTTAGTACTATATTAAATAGGAATAGTGAGACTGTGCATCCTTGCCTTGTTCCTGATTTTATAGGAAAATATTTCAGCTTTTCATTATTGTATCTGGTTATCATCTATGGGCTTGTCATGGATGGTATATTTACTATTGTATGGAGGTATATTTACTCTATACCTACTTAAGGGTATTATTGTGAAAAGATGTTGTTTGGCCAAATGAATTTTCTGCATCTACTGACTTTATCACATGATTTTTATTTTTCATTCTGTCAATGTGGTGTATCACATTGATTTGTGTATATTAAACATCCTTGCATCCTAGGGATAATTCCCACTTGATCATAGTATATGATACTTTTACTATGTTATTGAATTCAGTTTGCCAGCATTTTGTTGAGAATGTTTGTATTTAAGTTCTTCAGGAATGCCAGCCTGTGATTTTCTTTTTCTGTAGTATCCTTGTTTGCCTTTTGTATGAGGAGTAATGATGTTTTCATAAAATGACTTTGGAGTATTTCCTCCTTTGCAATTTTTTTGGAACAGTTTAAGAGGGATAGGTATTAATTCTTTAAATGCTTCATAGAATTCACCAGTAATGCCATCAGGTCCTAGGCTTTCCTTCAATGGGAGACATTATTTTATTGTTACTGATTCAATGATCATATTGGTATACTCATAGCATTTATTTCTTCATAATAAAGTTTTTATTTTTAATTGAAAAAAAATTATAGAAAGTGAAATGCACAGATCTTAAGTATAAAATTCAATGCTTTGATAAATTTATATGCCCATGTAATCAAGAAATAGAACACTTCTATCACTTTATAATCAATTTAATCTTAGAATCAACTCTGACATAGGCAATAGTTAGATTTCTATCACCATAGATTAGTTATGGAAGTTTCAAAATTTCATGTAAAATGAACCATATACTATGTATTCTTTTGTGACTGGCTGCTTTTACTCAATGCAATAATTGTGAGGTTCATCCACGTTATTAAATGTATTCATTATTTTTATTGCTGAGGACTTCACTATATTAAAATATCATTATTTATTTATTTATTTATTTATTCATTTAATTTTTGGCAGTGATGGGAACAAGTCTGGGGCTGGTCATGCTAGGCAAGCAATCTACTACTGAGCTATGCTCCAAGTCCTATCTATTCATAGTTGACAAGAATTTGGGTTGTTTCTACCTTTGGTTATTATAAATAAATTTGTTATTAATATTCTTATACAAAAATTTTTGTACACAGTTTTTATTCCAGGTAAATAACTAGGAATATGGGTTCTGGGCTATAGGTAGGCATAGACTTACCTTCTCTGTGTGTGTGTGTAGGAGTGGGGAGTCTGCTAAACAATTTCCAAATGGTTGTATTATTTTATATGCCTATCAGCAATGTAGAAGAATTCCCGTTCATGTGATCATTCTTGTAATGTTAGCCATTTAATGAGTATATAATGGTATCCCATTGAGATTTTAATTTGTATTTCAATGATAATACATAAGGTGGTGCTCAAAACTATTAACTTATAGGTCATTTGCATATTCATGTTTGTGAGGTATCTGTTCAAAACTTTTACCATCTTTTTTATTAGGTTGTTTTTATTTTTGTATTGATAATAAAGGGTCTTTGCATATCATAAATGTAAGTACTTTGTTACATTTATATATTACATATAGTTTTTCCCAATCAAGCTTGAATTTTCTTTTCCTTAATGGTGTCTTTTTTATTACTGTGTTTTTATTTTTTTCGAATTTTCCTTTATTCTTAATGCATTTTGTGTCTTAAATAAGAAATAGTGGCTCAGTCCAAGATTTTGATGATATTCTTCTATTTTCTTTTAAAAGTTTATAGTCTTAACTTTTATATTCAGATATGTGGTTCATCTTGAATAATTTTTTGCGTATGTGAGGTTGGTGTCAAGGTCCATATATTCATACTATTATGTAATTACTTTAGCATTATTTGTTAAGCTGATTCTGCTTTCTCCATTGAATTGCCTTGATATTTTTGTAGATGTGAGAATCCTTTTTGGATTTCGTATTCTGTTCCATTCAGTTGTAATACTAGAGCCATGGACTCTTGAATGCTGTAGTTTTATAATAATAAGTCTCAACATCTGGTAATATGAGTTATCTGAATTTATACTTTTTCAAGTTTGCTTGGTCTGTCTAGGTCCTTTATCTTCCATAAACTATAGAGTACATTTATTAACTTTTATTAAAACATTTGAATTTAGATTGGGACTGACATGAATCTAAAAATCAGTTTAGAAGAATGACAGCTTAACAATATTAAATCTTCTAATTCATTGATATAGTACAAAATATAAGTCACAACCCCAGTAGCCTACTTACTCCAGTCACACCCTACCTGCCTTCAGTTACCACTCAGTCTATTCAAATTACCTGCTGATTAATTTACAGCTCATAATCTAATCACTTCACCTGTGACCATTTCTGTATCATCACATGAATTTTTGCAGAGGATACTGTTGAGAGCCACAGCCAAAGAAGTCCCCCAATGAGCAGCTCCGTGGTCTGAAAGGGCAGGGAAACAGCCCAATGAGCATCACCGCAGAGGAGCCAATCAGCTAGATGTTGCTGGGGCCGCTGTGAGGATACCTCATATCCAAACCATAATACTCTTTTGGTTATTTGGGATCCTTTACAATTCAATATGGATTTTAAGATCCACTTGCCCATTTCTGAAAAAATGGAAGATGATATTTTGATTGGGTTTTCATTTTCTGTCTTTCACCATTAAGTATATTAACTGTGGATCTTTCACACATGTCCTTTATAAAATTGAGGATGTTCTTTTTTACTCTTTTGTTGAATGTTTTTATCATGAAGCATGAAGAGCAATAGATTTTTTCAAGTGATTTTTATGCATCTATAGGATATTTATATTATTTTTCTTTGTTCTTTTAATGTGGTATATTACATGGATTTTCATTTTGTTGATCCATCTTTGCATTCCTGGCATAAATCTTACTTGACAATTGTGCATAATTCTTTTAACATGTTTCTGGATTTCACTTTCTGGTATTTTATTGAAGAGTGTGGATCTATATTTACAAAGGTTATTGGTCTGTAGTTCTTTTTCTCATGATGTCTTTGACTCTGGTATCAGTAATTCTGGTTTCATGTCAATCAGTAGTATTCTCTTATAATCTTCTTTATTTCTGTGAAATATGTAGTAATATCTTCACATTCATTTCTGATTTTAATGATTTTTAATGATTTTTCCTTTTTTCTTGATCAGTCTTGCTGAAGGTGTGTCAATTTTGTTGATTCCGATTGTTATGCTATTTACTATTTCATTTTCTGCACTATAATCATTAGTATTTCCTCCTTTCTGTATGCTTTTGGTTTAGTTTGCTCTTTTTTCTAGGTTCTTAAGTTAGAGAGTTGGACTACTGATTTGAGATCTTCATTTTTTATATATATTTTTAGTTGTAGATGGACACAATACATTTATTTTGTTTATTTTTATGTGGTGCTGAGGATGGAACCCAGTGCCTCACATGTGCTAGGCAAGTGCTCTATCACTGAGCCACAATTCTAGCCCAATCTTTATTTATTTATTTATTTTTGGTGGGGGAGCTACTGGAGATTAAACTCAGGGACACTCAAACACTAAGCCACATCCCCAGCCCTATTTTGCACTTTATTTAGAAACAGGATCTCACTGAGTTTTAGTGCCTCACTGAGTTGCTGAGGCTGGCTTTGAACTCGCGGAACTCTTGTTTCAGCCTCCCGAGCTGCTGGGATTACAGGCATGTGCCTAATATAGGTATTTAAAGCTATAAATATCCCTTTGAGAACCACTTTTGCTGTGTTGCATAAGCTTTGGTATATTTGATCTTTGTTTTAATTCATCTCAAGTATTTTCTAAATTATTTTGACCTTCTTTGACCCTTTGGTTATTAAGAGTTGTGTTGTTTAATTTGCACATATTTGTGGATCTTCCAAATTTCATTTTGGTTTCAATTTGAAATTTCTTTGTGATTGGAGAACAACTTCAATCTCTTAAAACTTATGAATTATGGCCGGACACACAGTATAGCCTAGAGTATGTTCTATGTGCACTTGAAAATAATGTATATTCTGCTGTTGTTAACTGAAATATCTCACAGCAATTTGTTAAATCTAGTTGGTTTATAGTGTTTCAGTCTTTCATTTCCTTAATGCCCTTCTGTCTTCTTGTTTTATCTATTGTTCAAAGTAGGATATTAAAGTCTTCTACTATGATTGTTGGACTATTTCTTCTCTCAGTTCTGCCAATTTTTGCTTCATGTGATATGTTAGTTGCATACATATTTATATTGTTGTATCTTCTATATGGATTAACCTTGATACCATTATATAATCTTATTCTTTGTCTCTAGTAGCAATTTTTGTCTTATAGTTTACTTGTTTATTGTTGGTATTGGAGATTGAACCCAAGAGCACTCTACTTCTGAACTGCATCCCCAGCACTTTTTAAATTTTTACACAAGGTCTTGGTAAGTTTTAAATTTTTATACAAGGTCTTGGTAAGTTTCTAAGGCTGTCCTTAGACTTGTGATCCTCCTGCCTCAGCCTCTCTAGTTACCGGGATTCCAGGCATGCACCAGCATGTCCAGCAGTTTCTTTTAGTTCTTCAGACTGCATGTTATTTGACCCATCTTGACTGAAAAAACCTATTGACTACAGATCAAATCTGCTAGTGAGTGCCTCCAGTAATTTCTTCATTTCAGTTGTTACGTTTTTAAAAATTCCAATCAAACTAAAAAGTTTCTTCTCAGCAAAAGCAACAATCTGTGAGGTGAACAGAGAGCCCGCATCCTGGGATCAAATTTTTACCCTTTACACATCAGATAGAGCACTAATCTCTAGGATATATAAAGAACTCCAAAAGCTAAGCACCAAAAAAACAACCCAATCAACAAATGGGCCAAGGACCTGAACAGAAACTTCTCAGAAGAGGTTATACAATCAATCAACAAATACATGAAAAAATGTGCATCATCTCTAGCAATCAGAGAAATGCAAATCAAAACTACTCTAAGATTTCATCTCACTCCAGTCAGAATGGCAGCCATTATGAAAACAAACAACAATAAGTGTTGATGAGGATGTGGGGAAAAAGGTACACTCATACATTGCTGGTGGGACTGCAAATTGGTGCAGCCAATATGGAAAGCAGTATGGAGATTCCTTGGAAATCTGGGAATGGAGCCACCATTTGACCCAGCTATTCCTCTTCTCGGATTATACCCAAAGGAATTAAAAACAGCATACTACAGGGACACAGCCACATCAATGTTTATAGCAGCACAATTCACAGTAGCTAAACTGTGGAGCCAACCTAGGTGACCTTCAGTGGATGAATGGATAAAAAAATGTGACATATATGCACAATGGAATTTTACTCAGCATTAAAAGAGAATAAAATCATGGCATTTGCAGGTAAATGGATGGCACTGGAGAACATAATGGTAAGCGAAGTTAGCCAGTCCCCAAAAAACAAATGCTAAATTGTAGGGCATGATGTAACGTGGGGCATGTTGCATCAGAAAAGAGGAAACTTAACTTGCTGGCTGCTACCCGCTTCCCAGTCCTGGGGCCACATGTAGCTAAGATAGCACCTGGCGATTAGCCAGAAGGCATTGTTGTGGGTTGTGACCGGAAATTGGACCACCTCTAGGACAGGCTCAGAACCCATCTGCCCTCAAGGACAGTTCCTGTGTCTCCCATTACTGCCTGTAGGATGGGTGTAGATGTAAATTCTCCCCACCCTGCTGACCTTTACCCTGATTGGCTCCTGTACATTATATGAGCTGTGTGTGTTTTCTCATTAAACAAGATCCTGCAAGGGAGGGCTGGGTGTGGGTGGCCAGTCGACCTTTACCTTTCTTGGTTCGTCCTGGTCGGGGCGTGCTCCCCCAATCTCTCCCGCAGGTCAGGAGGAAACAGGGGGCTAAAAACCCCAACACCGAATGTTTTCTCTGATATAAGGAGGCTGACTCATAGTGGGGTGGGGAGGGGGAGTATGGGAGGAATAGATGAATTGTAGATAGGAAAGAGGGGTGGGAGGGAATGGGAAGGGGCAGGGGGTTAGCAAGGGCAGTGGAATGTGATGGACATCATTATACAAAGTACATGTATGAAGACATGAATTGGGTGTCAACATACTTTACATATAAACAGAGATACGAAAAATTGTGGTATATATGTGTAATAAGAATTGTAATGCAAAAAAGTACATGTATAAAGGCATGAATTGGTGTGAACATACTCTATATACAAAGATATAAAAAATTGTACTCTGTATGTGTAATAAGAACTGTAATGCATTCCATTGTCATGTATTTAAAAAAATAAAATCAACAAAACAAAAAAAAGTAGAAAAAAATTCCAGATTATTTGTTTCTTTTTTGTAACTCCTGTCTCTTGACTGATAGTCTCTATTTTATGAAACATAGGTCTCAAAATTTCCTTTTGCTCTTTAGACATGATTTCTTTTAATTTTATAAATATATTTTAAATAGCTGATTTAATGTTTTTGTTTAATAAGTCCAATATCTGACTTTCCTCAGGACAGTTTCTATGTATTATATCTTATGTATTGGCCATACTTACTATTTCTTTATGTCTTATAATTCTTGTAGTGGAAAACTGGGCATTTTCAAAATTAAGAGGCAACTATGAAAATTAGATGCCCCAAGGACTATTGTTGTTTTATTTTGTATTAATTGTTAGGGACTTTTCTAAGCTAATTTTGGAAAGTCTGCATTCTTTGCTGTATGTGGTTGGAAAAGTCTCAGTAGTGATATTCTCTCTTGTATCCTCAATATTGGTAATTTTTGTTTCATTTTCTATTGACAATATTGGTAGAGCTTTTATTCGTTGCATTATTCTTTAGGAAGAACCAAACTATGTGTTGTTTACTTCAAATCCGCTGATTTCCCTCTTTAGATTTATTTTTCTCTCTTCTACTTATGAGTTTATTTGGTACCTCATTTTCTAGCTTCTTTAGGAAGAATGCTAGATTACTGACTTTAAGCTTCTTTTCCTTTGTAAGTCCTTAAAGCTAAAAAATTTCCTCTAGGTACTGTTCTAACTTCATCCCATAAAGTTTTATATATGCTGCATGTTCATTATAACACAGTTTAAAGTATTTTTCTAACTTTCCTGTTTTTTTTTTTTTTGGATACATGATACATTAGTTAAATGCCAAGTGTGTTTTTAAACTTCCAAATATTTCAACTTAATTTTTAGAATTCCACATTTAATGTGATCTACTACATATTATTTTTCCAGCTTTATTGAGGTAATTGACAATATTTGCCATGTATAATGTGGTGTTTTGATATATGTATACTTTGTGAAATTATTACCACAAATTATCTAATTAGGTGTTGTATGTAGATGTAGTGTAATTGTTTATGTTCCCCAAAGGTCCATTATTATTGAAAGATTGATCCTCCAGGGTGTCACTATTGGGAGGTGATAGAATCTTTGGAAAATAGAGCCTAGTGGGAGGTTCTTAGGTTCTTGAAGTCATGCAATTGTTCATGAATGAACACTTGTAGTTCTTGTGTGTTCCCTTGAGTTCTTGCAAGAGGGTTGTTATAGCTGAACAAACCTGGGCCTGCCTATCTTCTTTCATTTTGCTTCTGGTTTGAGATGCTGAGAAAAGTCTATGTGTATGTCTTATGTTGAGAAATTATTTTCATTGTCCAGTATTAATCAGGTTATTTGTTTTTCTGCTATTGAGCTTTCGGAGTTCCTTACATATTCTAGCTATTAATTGACTGATTAATGTATACTTTTCTGATATTTTCTCTAGCAAAGAATGAATTTCACATTTTTAAGAGAGTATAAAAACAAAAAAAAGGGGGGAAATTCTGTAGATTGTCTCTGCAGTCTGTTCATATTTCCTTTGCTGTGCAAAAGCTTTCTAGTTTCATGTAACTCCATTTGCCTATTTTTGCTTTTGTTTTCTATGCTTTGAGCATCTTTTAAAAAAATTTTATTAGTTATTGATGGACCTTTATTTATATATTTGTTTATATGTGGTGCTGAGAATCGAGCCCAGTGCCTCACACATGCTAGACAATTGAGCCACAACCCTAGTCCCATGTTTTGGGCATCTTATCCTGAAAATTTGTATTCATTCCCATATAGTGAAGAATTATACCTGTGTTTTCTTCTAATATTTTCAGGCCTTACGTTTAAGTTTTCAATCCATGTTGAGTTAATTTTGGTCTATGGTGAGAGATAAGAGTCTAGTTTCATTCTTCTCCATGGGGATATTTTCCCAGCACCATTTTTTGAAGAGACTGTCCTTTCTCAAATGCATCATATTAAATCTTCATTGAGCTATAATTCATAAACTGCAATATCCATCCATTTAAAGGATGCTATTCAATAATTTTAGTTTATTTGAGGAGTTGCACAAGCTCACCATTATGTATTTTGTGGTCCATTCTCTCTCCCATCTCCTTCTGGTAATCCACATACTCATATATTACATGTGACAATCCTATTTGCTTGAGGTGTTAAGATCATAAACAAATTATGGCCTAGAGAACAAATTTGGCCTATTTTTGTAGGTCCCTCCAGCTACAAATGGTTTTCGTATTTTTAAAATGTATATAAAAAACAAAAAGGAAAACAGAAAATAATATACAGCAGAGATTTTATGTGGTCTGAAATATTTATTATCTGGCCATTACACAAAACCATTTCTGCCTATTGTGTTAGATAATGAACTTTGGGGCTGTTAATATTGAGTGAAATTTGAAGGGGGTGAATCCTACAAAGGAAGGAGCTGTGGATGGGGAGAGCTAAAAACTCTGCTTATAAACTCCCCTCTGCCTCCATGGTAGTCAGATTAAGAATCGGTGTCAGAGGAAAAGGTATATGACAGTGATATTCAACCAATGTAATTTTCTTGTTTTACATGTCAAAGCACCCTTCATTTTCTGACATCTTTTGCTTTGTAATCAGTTTCTTCAAATAAAAGTTATGTTTATATTTTCCTCAGAGTTTATAATTTTTATCTATGGGAGTTTTAGTAAAATACAAGTTATTATTTCATTCTGGGACTTGCCCAACTCATTTTTAATTAAATAGGATATGAATTTATGTAAATAGGATGCTCTTATGGACACTTGAACTCAGTTTGTTTGCCCAGGTGTTTCAGTGTAGAATTTTGGTCTACCCATTTTCATCTTACCTAAGTGTGCAGTTAATTCACATGTGTCTATGGAAGAAAACTGTCAAAATCATCTGAAAAAGACTATGTCCCAAAATCCTACTTCCAAGTGATATAATCAGAAAACTGGAAATAGACCCCAGTGGATAAATCCAATATAGAGATCTCTTTTATAGCCTCCCTGTAGGGTAGGTATTCAGACTGATTAAATTCTAAGAATTAAAACTTTATAGTTTTTATTTTTTCTATAATATTTGGACCATGGTAGCAGCTCTTACTCAAAACTGAGGCTTCTCCCTACATTTTGAAAAGAAAGTGAATGGTAAGCAGGAATTCATGTTCATGTTTGAGGGTTGTGCTAAGTTCTGAGTTTAATCCCTCCAGGTGGTTTTTGGAGTAAGGAAGCAAAAGCTCTCACTGGATGCTCAGAGAAAGTAACAGACATACTCTTTTTTTCTAATGTACTGTTCTCCAGTTTAACAGTGGGCTGGAATATTTGTAACATGTGAAAAACCATAGATATCCACTTACAATAGTATTCTACAGCAAAATAGTCATTCAGGTGTTATATAGGTACTTTTCAAAGATGCATTCTTTGAAATACCCTGATTTTCCTTTTCAGTAAACTTAATTTTCAATACATTAAAATTTTTCAAACTAAAATAAATATTTCAATGGAAATCTTTTAATCACTTGATAAGTTATAGGACTGTGAATTGTAGTTATCCCGCATTTCTATCTACTCACTACTTCCTATGTACTTTAGTGGGAAAATGGCCATCAAGTAATAACTTGTGGTCCTAATTTCACGTGCAGGTTCATGCTGTTGCGCTGGTATTATAATTTTACAGATAAATAAAGACTACATCTTAATATTTGTTCTCTAATTTCATTACAAGATATGGGGAAGTCATTACTCATATGAAGATTTACAACTTGAAAATATAGTTTCCAGCTAAGGTAATTTATCACCCAAAAGAATTCTAGGGAAGAATACAAACTATTTTCATCTGTGTTAATTACTGTGCTCTTGAACTTTCATTTCCATTTATGTGCTTGAAAGATTTGCTTGCCCACAATCTCATTCTATTTAACATACCTACAAATAATACATCTCAGGGATGTCCAAGACCAACATTCCTCAAGTGAGAAACTGAAAGATAATAAAACCGAAAGATAAAAAACAAAACTTTAGTTAAAAAGAAAACATTGAAAACACATTTTGGTGGTAGGGGAGATAGAATTAAATCATAGATCTTAGATTTGGAATACCCTAAATCTACCCTGTCTAGGTTATAAGCCAGATAAACTTTTAAACTTAAGTTTCTTTTAAGGAGAGAGGGAGAGAGGGAGAAAGCAAGAGAGTGAGAGAGAATTCAAGAGCAAGAGAGGTTTTTGTGTCTTACTAAATATCACATTTGAAGTATAAATGCTAAAACCATAAAAGTCTCTTGAATTTTTTTTCTAAAATATATTGTGAGAAGAAATGTTTACTTGAACCCATTGCCAGTAATTGTGTGCATGTGCACGTGCGTGCATGAGTAAATGCACACATGTAGGCATATGTCAAGTCTAGACCAACAGGGTGTTTGAACCATTTCTCTCATCAGCACTGTCAGTGCTGTCTGCAGACTCACACAGAGCTTTACAAATGAAAGAGAAAGAAATAATGCTCCTATTTTTGAGAGAGTCAAAACCACCTTCCCAGTGCTACATTAACAAGCTTTTGTTTACAGTTCAAGGCATGGGAGTGGTGGCAGTGGTGGCAGGGGAAAACAAGTTCCTGATCCCAGTGGCCACTACCAAAAGAAAATTATTTTTAACAATTGCCAAAATACAACGACAGTGTCTTTTAAAATTTGTTCTCAGTGTTCAATTTCACACTGACTTGGCTCCATTGTTAGAACACCCTAAGATGTTTTCCCACTATTTGCTTTGTTTAGGGAGTAACAGTAGAGAGAGTTTTCTTGGGGTTTGGTGGGACTTTTTACCCCAACTGTGATATTGTTGGAGATGCTCTCCAAGTCACATGGACTGACCTCTCCTCCCAAATTCATATACTCTCCAGAAATCAGAAAATGAAACTTTATATTTCAGGACAGTAGTTTACTACCAAGCTTCTCTAACTTTATAGAAACAGTTACTGGGGATGGGGTTGTGGCTCAGTGATAGAGTGCCTGCCTAGCACATGTGAGCACTGGGTTTGATCCTCAGCACCATATAAAATAAATAAAATAAAGGTATAAAAATAGATACAATTATTCCTAAGCAGCTCCTATATAATTTGAGATGCAGAGATCAACCTAGAGGGCTGCTTCTTGGTTGCCTTCACACTGATTCAAAATTCTGCTAAACCTTAAAGAAATAGTTACAGAGAATGGCCAAGAACTGCCAAAACTCCATTAATACATTATTTATAGTGAGTAAGTCCCTAAACTCCATGCTTATGGGAGATGCCCCCAAAATATTAGTCACCCAGCATTCACTTATTATTGAATATTATCCAAATGATCTAGTCTATACTCATCATTGGGCATAAGCTAAATGCTCTATTCTGATTAAGGTTTGTGTTTTGTTTGTGTGAGTATATGTGTATTTGTGGTGCTGGGGATTGAACCCAAGGTCTTACACATGCTAGTCAAGTGCTCTACCATTGAGCTACATCCCCAACCCCACAAATATTTCTCTTTTTCCCCACCCAAGCACACATGTGAGACTTAGGTCATACTTGCATTGCAGGGTATAAGAGGAAATAGACATCTATTTGTTCCTTATTTGAAAAGAACAAAGAGTTCCTTTCTTGAAGTCCAAAATATTTAGCTATGATGAAGTTTTACTTAATAAAATGTTGATTTATGCCACTTTAATGATTGTCTTCAGCTGAATGGCCTTCTGATATGGACCATTAATAGATTGGATGGCGTTTAAAATAGATGGAGAGGAACAATAAATAGACCTTAATATTATTTCTTCAAGGGTGTGGGTAGAATTAAATATTTGGAAGGCATTTATGCACATGTAATTTAGTGGTTCTTACAGCATTTAGTGCTTGTTAATGCTCTGAAACGTGTGCTACATTTCACCACAGGCACTGAAAAATTTTGGTACATTTTATAGACCAGGCAGACACTGAAACTATAACAGTAGATTTTTTTTTTTTATCTTTGGGTTGCATTTGTGTGTCACTCATGTATAATAAGAACTTGCCCATTAATATCTGTTCCCATTGCCTAGAGATGTCTTTTTTGGTCTGTTCACCAACATGGTTAATCAAATGATTTTTACAGTACAACAATGCTGGATTTAAAAAATGTGTAACTTAGTGACTGGATGTGAAAAGAAAATTGACTCCTCCCTCTAGCTCTCTCTTTTTGGTACTGAGGATTAATCTCAGGGACACTTGACCACTGAGCCACATCCCCAGCCCTATTTAGAGACAGGGTCTCACTGAGTTGCTTAGTGCCTTGCTTTTTTTTAAGACAGAGAGAATTTTTTAACATTTATTTTTCAGTTTTCAGCAGACACAACATCTTTGTTTGTAATGTGAGGATCGAACCCGGGCCGCACGCATGCCAGGCGAACGCACTACCACTTGAGCCACATCCCCAGCCCTATAGTGCCTTGCTTTTGCTGAGGCTGGCTTTGTACTCAACTTGTGATCCTCCTTCGTCAGCCTTCCAAGCTGCTGGGATTACAGGCATGTGCCACCACCCCCAGCTCACCTTCTCTCATGAATTTAATTCATGCTTTTAAGACTTCTGAATAATTTATATTGCATACTTTTAACCCAGATATCCCATGCCTAAGAATTCATCCTAATAATCATGACTGTGTAACATATATATCCACAAAGTGCTCATGTCAACATCATTTTTAATATAATATTGAAACAACCTAATGCTCCACAACAAGGCATTAGAATTTAAAAAGTATGTGAATGAATGACAGAATGCTATTATGACAAAGGTACAAATGAAACCAGATAAATACATTTCAGACCAGGAAAGAATATACTCCCAATGTATAAATGGGTGTGTATATATATTTGTACACATACATGCAATTTATGTAAATTCACCATTGGCTTTCTCTGACAAATTGAGTGATGAGTGATTTGTTTTCCTTTTATAAAAATCTATTATTTTGCTAAAGAATTGGTAGATTAACATTTTGGACTGTGTTCAGTAGATGGTGCTGACCTGGGTCAGGCTCAGTAGATCTTTGTGGTGGGTCTTACTTGTGTCTGTGAATGGATACTAGGTTGGCTGGTGGCTGAATGGCTGTTTGGTCCCTGGTTAGTTATATGATGTCTGATTAGCTGTCTGCTGAGATGTAGTCTGGTATCCTCCAATAGACCAACCCCAGGCTCATTCATACCATGACAACGTTCCAGGCCTAAAAAAAAAAAAAAAAAAAGTAAGCTTCAATACATAGAGTGCTTTTCAAGCTACTACTGCTGAATCTAAATTCTCTAGACTTTTAATTGTGGTAAAAAAATGCATAAATAAAATTCACTATGTTAACCATTTTTAAATATATGATTTAGTACTATCATTTTTAAGTATATGATTTAGTACAAATCTCTAGAACTTTTAAACTATTCCCATTGAATGACATTTTTCCTTTTCCCTCTCCCAAATCCCTGGCAACTACCTTCTATAAGTTTGACTAATCTTGACATTGTATAGTAGTGGAATTATACAGTATTTGTCTTTTTGTTACTGGTTTATTTCACTTAGTACAATGTCCTCAAAGTTCATCCATGTTGTGACATGTGACAGGATTTCGTTCTCTTTTTAAGACTGAATTACATTCCATTGCATGTATCTACTACATTTTCTTCTTTCTATTCATCTGTTGATGGACATTCAGGTTGCTTTCTTACCCCTTGGCTATTGTGAATATGGTTGTAATGAACACAGGTGTGCAATTATCTCTTTGAGATCTTGCTTTCAAGTTTTTGGATATACACCCAGAGATGGGATTACTTAATCATATGGTAATTCTAATTTTAATTTTTTGAGGAAGCTTTGTATTATTTTCACATTGGCTGTACCAGTTTATATTCCCACCAACAGTGCACAAGGTTTTTGTTTGTTCCACATCTCTGCCAATGCTTGTTATTTCCTATGTTTGTTTTTTTTCACAGTGCTAGGGATGGAACCCAGGGCCACTATTCCACTGAGCTACATTCTCAGACCTTTTCCTTTCATTTTTATTTATATTTTGAGACAGGTCTAACTAAGTTATTCAGACTGGCTTGAAACTTATAATTCTCCTTCTTATCCTCTCAAGTAGCTGGAATTTCAGGCATGCACCATGATGCCCAACTGATTTGCATTTTTCTAATAATTAGTGATGTCAACATTTTTGGGTGCTTGTTGGCCATTTGTGTTTCTTCTATGGAGAAATGTTTACTCAAGTCTTTGTCTCTACTGCCTTATGTGTCTGTGTTTTCTGTGTATTTTATTTTATGCAATGAGCACTGACTTTTGTACTGAAGAAGTTATTAGGAATAATAATAATTACAAGCCAGTGTATCAAACAAGTTGTTTCAAAAGAAAAATGGGTCAATCCTGAGTGGCTAGTTGGGGTAATTTGTGGGTGGGGCTACTGTCCTTATTTTGTATTAAAGAATTCAAGAACGATTAAGGCAACATATAAAGAGGGAGTTTCATTCTAAAACCAAGGTTCCTCTACCTTTTGTGGATCAATTAGTGTAGGTGACATAAAGCAGAGCAGGCAGAGGGTTAAGTAACTGAGGCAGGGCTGGAGGTGCAATCATTAAGCAGTAGCAGTCTGTGCCTTAAACCTGTGTGGGATACTTGGTGATCTTTCACACAAAATCTTGGTCTGGATACTGCAAATGATTGTTCTCTTTGGGACTTTGATATTTAGAAGGAAACTTTATTATATAATTAAGCTTTATGGCTTTTATCTGGCCTATTCAGAAGAGGTAACTAGCTAAATCACCAATAATTTTGTAGTCTGGGTTTCAAGAAATGCTCTGTAAGCATTTTGGGTGCAACTTTGTGTAAAATAAAGATAAGCAAAGAAAAGCTCATAGCAAGGTTTTAACTTTTAAAAAACTCCTGTCAAAAAATTTAAAAAGCTCCAGAGTTAAATGGTTGACGCCCATGAAGCGGATATCCCAAAGGTCTTGACTGATGAGAGCACAAGCAAAGTTGCTGAGCAGAATCACTGGCCTGAAAGGAAATAATGGGGAATAATGGCATTTGGATCTCTTAACGGGGGATGCAAGCTCTGACTGTGATTTTCTTGGATGATAGGCTAATATGATAACACAGTGATCTGGGTAGGTGTCTACATTCATTCTACAGAAGCAAATGCAAACTGGACATGCAGGATAATTATGAGGAAAAGATACTGGGTTCAATGTATGTACCAATATTGTTCTGTTCCTGCTTTTGAACTCTTTCTTTTTTGAAGTCCTAGATAGCATGTATGTCAAAGTTCCATATTTGATCTTATTATGCTACAAATCTCTTCCTGTAAGGTCCTGCCCCTCACTTTAGTATCATCTTATTTTCTTTCTTTTGTGTTATGGTTCCATTTCTCTCTTCCTTCATATTCCAATACCTGACTGAAACTGCATTCTGGATCATATTCTCACTGTCCACCTCCTCTGCATTTTACTGTGTTTTTTTCTTTATTCAACCTGATAAGTTACACTTTATGACTTGCTTATTATCGTACTGCTATAAATTTTCTTTCTCATTTTCAATCATTCCCTGCAGTTTTGATTACATCAGGTCTCAGCTCCTGTGTTTTGGTTCGGTAACACTGGCTTGGTATTACAGTGTCCACCTACCTACAACATTAATATTACCCACCTCCTCTTCCTCTTGATTTATTTCCTCTGGGACAAGTCTATCTAATTATCTAGTCTCATCTCTTGCTTTTTGTACCACAATGCTCTCTGCCTCCTAAGATCAGTGTCCTATTTTCTTTCTTGAAAGATTCGCTATTTTTTTCCTACCCACAAAGCCTTGAATTACATTATTTTATAGTTCATCCTCCTCTTCACTCAGCCTCCCACCTCTAGTCTCTGGATATGGATCACAGTATTCTATTAGCTTCTGATGATTTTTTAACCTTTTTCTCCCCCCCTCTTTCAGCTTATATAAAGCAATATACCCCTTAGGGATATTTTCTTTCTATTGTTCTAAAATAAGAATGACAAACATTAAACAATCTATTATTCTATGACCATTCTCCACCCCCCTCCCCAACTTAGGTCTTTTTTCCTTCTCAGAAGTTCAATCTGTCATATGTTTATTTAGCACATTTTTACATTTGAACCATTTAAGAAGCTAATTAATCCTTGGAGTTGTCTTCTGGGATGCACGGAGGCTATAGAGGCAGTTGACATTAAGGCTGGGAGCAAAGCCCAAGCATTTCTGTTTTCAAATCACTGTTCAGACTGTATTTTTTTTTTCATTCTGTCTCTTTACAACTGAAATAGATACCATCATGAATAAATTACTTGGATTTAGTTTACAAGGAAGCTGCCATAAAATGTGTGACCCTCCTAATATCCAAGATTTCTCTATTAGACCCATGCTAGTCCTTCGTGAGTAGCTCTGGGGAAGCTGGGAGTTAAGCCACAGAATAAGATTAATGCGTATCATGTGTTTTTCTTTCTCTTAGACAGAATTATTTACCTAAATCTGTCATTGCAGCAAGTCATTTCTGAGAATACAGTAAGAAAATCACCATGTTGCTGTGTGTATAAGTATTGAAGTTGAGGAGAAAAGGAGCATAGTTTTGTGTTGATCTGTAGGACTGCAGGATTACAAAGACAAAGGAACTGGGAGAAAGAGCACTCTTATTTTCAACTCTTAGCAAGATCTCTTCTTTTTTCTTAAAAAATATTGAAAATATGTTATTTTCAGCCCTATGGCTTCTATGCTATATGAGGCCATTTGGGATTTATAGTTTGGCTATTAAGAAGGGAAATGAGTTATTGAGTGCCAAATCACTGTTTTATCTGGCTGTTATTATTATGTTACTGAGCAGTAAAGAAGGGCTTTTGTATAATGAGGAAAAATTACTAGCAATTAAATGACTTTCCTTCTTCTTTTTTTCAATTCAAATGCAATAGGTAATTGTTTAACCATTACATCCAAATTATGGAGGCTATTGTTGATCATTAATAAATAAAACTGCAAGTGCAACTGCACACTGAAAAAGCCAGCTCAGATAACACTTTCTTGATCAAATAAAAATGATGACAAAAGGCATTTAAACATATTAGAATCTTTTCAGTTCCTATCACCTTGCTTTACTATGGACATTGCTATTCAAACTTGGATAGAATACAGTCATATTTCAGAGAAAACTTTGAAATAATTTCTGTTCACAAACACTATTCATAGAAGACTAGACCATTTTCTTTTGAGAAGTAAAGGACTTATTGTAGTCTTTATTGAAAGATGCAGGAAATCTGCCACAAACCTTTTGATGTGATTGTTTTAAACTAACTTAGGTCCAATGGTCATCTTAATATGTAAAAACAATATTGATTTTCCTTTCTCTTAGCAACTAAGCATTGCATTTAGCAAATATTCCAAATTTTATGCTATCATTTTGGGGACTTAACTTCATGTTATTAATAATTACCATAAGAGCAACAATAATTGCAATCAACATCTATGTGCTTAAGTGTCAGACATCGTGCTACGTTATAATTGACATGTGATATCTCATTAGTACTCACTTATACCCATTTTCAGATGAGGCAACTAAAGTTGAGGGATTATGCAGCTTGACAAGAAGTATATATCTATGCAATGGCAGAGCTGGAAAGTAACTTTAGGCAGCTTATTCTTGACTGCTATGTCATATCACCTTATCGAAAGCTCAAGTATGGGATGAGGTCCAGAGTTGTGTTTTAAAGCCTTACTTGCTAATAAAACTTTCTTTGAAGCATACAATTTAATGGTTTTCCTTTTAGAACAAAAAAAAAGGCCCCAAATGAAACAAACAAAAATATAACACAAAGCACCACCCTTTCAGATCGCCATGAATCCTCATCTATCCATCTCTTTCACCAGGTTCAGATCTTCACATTTACCTGGCAATTATGATTGGAAAACATGTGCATTTACAGAAATGCTGCTACGTTAAAGAATGAATTGATTAGCAGAATGCTATTTGTAAACTCATCAAGATAATAATGATTCACTGTCTTCCTAGATGCAGTGTGTTCTTCAGACCTAAGCTATAGAAATCTCACCTTCTCTAATAATAACATGTAAAACCCAAACCAATATAAATGAAATGAATGCATTGCAATGATAAAGACACAATGACAACTGTCATTGAATTCCATACCCTTGGCACACAGAATTTCCCTTGTTATTCTCTTATTTCCTTCACTCCTTCTCCTTTCCCCAACAGTGGCATTTGTTTTTGATTTTGCTCAATAATATTTGTGTGTGTTCATGTGTGTGTGTTTAATGCATAAGTGAGTTGTCAATAAAATAAGGAGGAAGTAAGAAACAAAATGAAAGCAGAAACCCAGAAAAGTAAGCTAATTTTTGCCTTGAGGGCATTTTCCAAATAATGAGCTTGAAGTTTCAGGTTTGTTTATTGACCTTTTAAGTATGGGGAATAAGAGATAAAGACTAGGGACAACCAAATGGGGAATCTGATGAGATCGGGCGCATTCAGGGTGGTATGGCCATAGCCAAATGGGGAATCTACAATAAGACCCCCACTGTCACATAAAACTAGGACTCTAAAAGCTATGTCCTTAGGGTAAAGGTGAAGTAGAAATAAGGACACTCCTCCTTCCTACATTTAGGGGCTCTAAAGGAAATTGCCTGCCTTGATACAGTATTGTGTGAAGACGCAAAATTCTTTCCTGAAAATTAAATTTAAAGTAGTTGAGAGTGACCCTATGTGGGTTTCAGCAAATCAATTGCTTATCCATATAGGAAATAATAAATTTGAATACTGTGGTCAGTTAAAGATGGTCTCAAATTCTTTGAAACTCCCCTTTTGAGAGGTATAGTATATTTTTTCCCCATTGAAAGTGGGTGGGTTTTGTGATTGTTCTCAACAATAGATATGGCAGAACAACAGAATATGTGTCACTTTCTGGCTTGGGCCTTTAAAACCCAACAGCTTCCACTTTTGATCTCTTGGACTATTTGCCCTGGGGTATGGGAGCAATCCTGTAAATTTAACTACTATGAGACTACCATTCTGTGAAGAAACCCAAGCCAGTTACATACATGAATGAAGAATTCTTCAGATGACTCCAGACTCAATTATCATTGATGGTAACTGTATGAGGGACCCCAAGTGAGAACATATCAGGTGAGTCTGTCAACCCACAAATTCATGAAAGGTAATAATTTTTTAATCCACTAATTTTTCAGGTAGCTAATTAGCATCAATTACTTATATTCAAAATCCTTCTCAAGGAACTGAATACCCAAGTGTAAAAGGTAAAGAAACTACTTTCAAAGGCACTTGTAGGAGAATATTTTTATTCCTCCAGGGTAGAAAGATATAGAAAGCACAAACTATAGAGAAAGAAAAATGGTTGAAATTCAACTCCTTTTGCTATGATTTGAATGTGTTCCTCAAAGTTCACATGTTGGAAACTTAATCCTCAATGCAACAATGTTGAAAGGTAGGACCTTTAAGGAGGTGATTAGGTCAGGAGAGCAGCCTTATGAATGGATGAATACCATTATTATGGGAGTGTATTCATTATTGCAAGATTGGGGTTTATGAAGGACGAGTTGAACTGGGATGAAGCTCAGTGGTCCAGTGCTTTATCTAGCATGGGCAAGACCCTGGATTCAATCTCAAGCATGGAACAAAAAATATAGGAGTGTGTCTGAATGTGTCTGTTAAAAGAAAGAATAATAAGCATTTAGAAAAAGTACTTGTTAAAAAATGTTTTACAAATATTGGAATGCAGATTAAAGCAAAAATAAAGGATGACTTTGCCCCCACCATGTAATGCCTTCTGCCATGCTGTGATGCACAAAGAAGGTCCTCACTGGATGCAGCTCTTTGATCTTAGGCTACCCAGCCTCCCAAACCACAAGTCAAATAAATTTTTGTTGTGTATTAAGTACCCTGTCTGTGATATTCTGTTACAGAAATGTTAAATGAACTAGGATGCCACTAATATAAAGCAAAAACTTCTGTTCACCAAGTTTACTATAAAGAATAAAATGAAGGGCTGGGGTTGTGGCTCAGCAGTAGATCACTCACCTAGCACGTGCAAGGCCCTGGGTTCTATCCTCAGCACCACATAAAAATAAAATAAAGATATGTGTCCAACTACAACTAAAAAATAAAATATTAAAAAAGAATAAAATTAAAAACTGTAATTTGGAAGAAGATATTTGTAACATACATTGAACAAAGGATTTGTATCCAGATTTTACTTGCACATACACTTAAAAAAAGATAGTGAAATGGGTAACAAAACACAGAGACATAGACAAGAATGTTTATAGTACTACTGTACTGATTATCCCCAAACTGGAATAAACCAAAGGTCCATCAACAGTGAAATGGATCAACAAGTTATTTTTTTTTGTCCTTAGAACTAGATAGCAGTGAATATTAGGAAAGTACAGCTTCACTTCTTAGAATATTGCATTAAAATAAGTGGAAGGACATACATTCTATTTTTCTTAAAATTAAGTTCAAAGCTATAAAACCAAACAAAATGTTAATATATATAGATACATATGACAAACTATAAAGAAATGCAAGGGAATGATAAAGACATATTTCAAAATAGTGATTACCTTTGAGGGAGACAGACAGGAATTGAGAGGGGCATTCAGGAGACATTGAAGTTGATGGTAATATTTTATATTTTAAATTGGGTAGTAGTAGAAACACATGCTCATTGTATCATTATTCTTTATAGTTTTAATATTTTATAAGTATTATGGTGTACCTCAATGTTTGATATATACAACTATATGTACATACATGTATATACACATATTTTTATAAGATGTAGGAATGATATTAATTAAAGTAGACAGACCCAAACCCAAACCAAACTCTGAACCAAACTATTTTGAAAAATAATTTGTGATGGTGATCTATGTCCTCATTTGAGTGCTTCCTTATCCTGAAATGTAATCATCCATCCATAAATATTCAAGTGAGAAGAATACATTCCTCTCCATTGGATCTTTTACCCAAAGGAAAAAGCAGAAAGCTGAGTTAGGATTAGTGTCTGGGTACCAGAGTCTTAGACAAGCATGCACAGATTGAAGACTAAATGTATATTCTGAAAGCTCAAATATTAAATTTGGTTCTATTCAGACTTGGGGGTTCCCATTGTGACCCTTCTAATTATAGTTCCAGATTGAATTAACAACATGTATTCCGTCACTTATTCTACTCTAATCTTTTAGGCCCACAATGTTTCATGAAGGTACCCTTTTATTTACCAGTAATTCAACAAATTGCTGAAGAACATAAAACCAACAAACAGGCACCAATCTTAACAGTCAATGATAAATTGGGCAAGAAGGCATGAAAAACCTAAAGACTTATTTCTGAATTGCAAATTTGCCATGAAACCTGAAAAAAAAATGACTGGCTTCCTCTGATATACTTGCTTTGCCAGAAATGATAAATGAAACACAGATTCCATTATTCATTACTTTAAGTAAATTTGTCTGTACTACTACTACTTAGCATTTCCTTAACCCCCTTTAAAAAGCACTAACTTAATAGCCTTCACAACACATTAATAAAGAGGGAGATTACTGTTATCTAATTCATCTCATAAGTGGAGCAACTTAGACTCCTATAGGTATACTTCCTCATTATTACTCAGTGATTACATGACCTTGCTGGATAGGTGGAGGTGTCTCTCTATGTCTGTGCTTGTGCTTCACCATTTTCCTAAGATAAACTTTCATACTTCTTGTACCAAACTTCCTTATTTTGACATGATACAAGCTGTCAGGCAAATGTGAAATCGTCCACACATCTCCTAGTCATGTGGTTCATCACAGAGAAGAGGAATTAAAAAAAGGAGAAGAATGAGTTTTTAAATACTCTTGATTGCTAATTTTTTAAAAATCCTAAAAGTCATCCCCAGGTACAAGGTTCCTGTATTTGAAGGAGTTGGAGGTGGCAATGGAAGGGAGGTTAAGAAAGCAGACTGCAACAAAGATCTTTTAGCAGGGCAAAGCCTGAGCAGCTGATGCCTTGCACTGCAGATAGTGGTTCACAAATTTTCTTATTCCAGTTGCAGCATAGAAGATAGAGGACGTTGCTGTGTAGTCACACATCTTTGAGTATGACTGTAGTTATATGCAATACTGTTTCCTGGATGTAATTCTGTCTCTTTCTCTGCCACCCAAGACAACATTAAGGTAATGGAGGTAAAGGAGAGGGATGCCCTTAGAAGAATAGCTTTGATTTCATTCTCCTTAACAATTAAATCATACCCAAATATTCACACTTGACTATGTCCATCAAATCCCTTATGACATCCCTAACAACATATAGATGTATACACTAGTGAATGCAGCTTCTAGTTTTATTCTTTCTCATTGGAAGGATTCTATTTGTTAATTTGTATGGATGGAGTCTCATTCTTTCAATTCCTCATATACATCTGCATTTGGCCCTATAAGTAATGCTACAATAAATATTTCTAAGAAGAGAGATTGGTGAATAGTTGAGACAGTGTTCTCAGATCTAAGATGCTGAGGTGGAATAAAAATACTCCTTTTTGAAAGGTTTGCCATTCTGTAAGAGCCAAAAAGAATGTGTTTTGTTGGCTGATTCTAGACAGAATTTTAGCCACTTTGTAATTTTGTTCTATAATACAGTTGCTATGTATTTTTCTAGCTTTTCTTTGGGCAATTGTGATCTATGAGTATGTCTTTAAAACTATTGAAATGCCTTGAGCCTGGGAATTTCTTACGTGTGTACAATATGTCGTGGCATATGGAGAGTCTAGGTGGCAGGCAATTTGGATAGTGGCCACACTCACTAATCAGAGTACAGACTTCATATGTGCTTAGTTTGGAAGGTACTATTGATCCCACAGTGACCTTTTCAGTTACACTCACACACAGTTCATAATGGGTTTTCAAGTAGTGTCAATGCATAAAAAGGTTAACTGAGGTTTAAACACTGTGCCATGGCTAAAGGCCAATGACTGGGGAACCTCATTGGCTGAGCTTGCTGCAACTCAAAACTGATAATACTATGAATCCTTTTTAAAGTTGTTTAGTTTTATTCTCTTGCTACATAATTTCAGTGGACATTGTCACAAATATTAATAACAACTATAATGATAATATTTGCCAGGTACTTTGCTAAATCCTTACTCTGTTTGGCGGGGGCGGTACCAGGGATTGAATTCACAAGCACTCGACCACTGAGCCACATCCCCAGCCTTATTTTATACTTTATTTAGGGATAGGGTCTCACTGAGTTGTTTAGCTCCCTGATTTTGCTGAGGCTGACTTTGAACTCACGATTGTCCTGCCTCAACCAAGCCACTGGTATTATAGGCCTGTGCCACCAGCTAAACCCTTACTCTTTGAGGTAGGGAATATATTCTCCATTTTAAAAGTGAGGAGACTGAATTAAGAATGCTTACATTAAAAGTAGAAAAACTGGGTTTGGACTGTTGTCTTTTGCTCTTCAAAATAATATACAGCTTCTCCAGCTCCAGATTAAAGACTTGTGACTTTAATTACAATACTTTTATTTTTATTTATTTATTTTTTGTGGTGCTGAGGATCAAACCCAGTGCCTCACACATGCTAGGTGAGTGCTCTACCTCTGAGCCACAACACCAGCCCAGGGCTTTAATTACAAAGAAATTAACTGGATCACATGATCCACTTTACCAAAAATACCACTAATATTAAATGTATTATGAATGCTATTTGGTACTTTTATTTGTTTTAAACATATCTAGTTATTCAAATTTGCAACTGGGTTGACTATAAAAACAAAGAGAATTTTTCAGTGTGAATTTAATACTATTTTCTTTTCCAGTGCTGGGACTTGAACCCAGGGCCACTCTACCACTGAGCTACATCATTTTTATTTTATATTTTGTTACAGGCTCTAAGTTGTTTAGTCTGGCCTCAAATTTGTGATCCTTCTGCCTCAGCCTCCTGGGTAGCTGGGGTTACAGGTTTGCGACATTGCAACCAGTTTCATGGATTACTTTTAAGATCATTTCCTGTGACTTGAAATAACTAGAATAAAATCAAAGCTGAAATACTAGTTAGGTATTGAGCTTCAATACCTTCATTGAGCTCATCCAGTGCCTGAAAATATTTCAGGTAGTTTTATATTATTCTGAATGCTTTTCTGCATGTGGACAGGGCTGGTTAACCTATTTGCAGAATTATTCACTACTCTATAAATGGGTTAGTTTCAGTTTCTCTACACTTACAGGGAAACCTCAGTGACACGGGCCAAATAAGGGCAAACTTCTTAATTTGTGAAGGGTCTAAGTTTTATATTTTAAAAAATAGAGAGTTATATTATTTGCGATAATACATTGTAACAAACTGGTAAGAAAATGCTTCCAAATTAAGTCCTGCTAGAAGATTTTTAATGACTAGATAAGACTTATTTGTAATGAACAGCCCTCATTTGCATGCAAATAATTAATGTGTCAAAGCCTTTAAAAAGAGATCGATCCCTCCTCAGTTAAACATGCCCCTTTGCAATCTTGTTTACACTATTACTTTGCTTAGCTAACCATTCATTCAGAGATAGTGCAATGGTAATTTGAACAGGAACTGGGCAGAAATTTAATCACAAATTCTGAATTACTGGGGCCCAAAATAATGAGGCTTTACTGTATAGTCATTTCTTGATTATCCACATCAATGAATGTGACACTGATAATTTTTAAATCATGTCTATTTTACCTTGTATATTATTCGGGGGAAAGTTACCTTCTCAATTATATTTTGCTTGGGCTCCTGTTAAACTTAAATTTGCATTCCCTCAGCGCACATAGATGGGCAGTCAAAGACACAGCCAGGAAGCGTAAAATAGAGAGTTGTGCAAAGCCTGTCTGGGATGAATCATTAAGCACAGCTAATCCACAGGTTGAGAATCATCTTTATTGAAGATTTCTTCCCTTCTAAAGATGTGTTCAACAAACTTTCTAAACAGATGAGAATTCTCTGTTCCTAATAAAGGATTCCTAAAGAAAAGACTGCCTTTCATTTTAAGGCAACACAGTGACCCCATGACTGGGTATTGGACCCTGATCACATAGTTTAGGGATGCCCTGAGGCTTCAAATGTCCATGAGACTTCTCATGGGAAACCAGGGCATCTGGAATGGAAATAGAATAGATAGGTGGGTAGGTATGTGTCTTGTGGAATATTCTAAATCATAAGTTATTTTTATTTTAAAACATTAGCAACTCAACTAGTATACTTCAATGAAAGTTGCAATTGGATTGAAAAAACTCACATTGTTAGCTTACCAGATTAAAGATGAGACAGTGCTGATGCCCCACAGTATACCATATAAATGAGCAAATGAAAACAAATATGTGGAAATCATGCAGGAGAGAAACACTGATATTATATGTGACTCTTCCCCTCCTATGGACTCATTCTGCGTGCATTTCCATTTTGTTTAGATTGTCAGAAACATTTTGAATAGATTGAAACACAGAGAAGCAGAAATGTCCATACATGATACAGGAGGAAAAATTAAAAAACTTTACTCAATTATTTTTTCCTCATCACCTACACTATACTTAGGACAGGTATAGCCAGTTGACCCTCAATGCCTATTCTCTTCATTTGTAATAAAATCATGAGTTTTATCAAAACACATGCTTAATAGTACATTTCCCAACCTCCTTTGTGCCTCAGTAAAGTCATGTATCTAAGTTCTGCCACTGATGAATATAGTGAAAGTTTCCCATAAGACATCTGCAGTGTCCTTAAAGGAAAATGATGCCCAGAGTTGAAGCAATCATCTTGGTTCATAAGAATGAGACACATCCCAGTAATGATGGAGCCAATGTCCCTGGCAAATATAAGAAACTGGGTTGTTAACCTCTAGATTTTTCACTGTAACAGGATTACATTGTATGAGTTTAAGTCACTGTTAATTTGAATTTCCTGTCATTCGCAGCTGTACCTAATCTTAACCAATATAGATTTAATCAAGTTCTTCCTTATAGAGAGAATCTATCACATGACCAAAGAAAGCTTTTATTTATCTATCTATCTATCTATCTATCTATCTATCTATTTATTTATTTATTTATGGCAGTGCTGGGGATTGAACTTAGGCTCTCATAGATGCTAGGCAAGCACTTTACCCATGAGCCACATCCCCAACTCCCCAAAGAAAGCTTTTTGAAAAGAGTTAATTTGTTGGTGATTTTGTTGCTGCTCCATCAAAGTAGCCTGTGTCTATAAAATATCTCTCAGGCTATAGAAAGAATGTAGCTTCTTTGAGTCAGTATCTTCACACTGATAATGCTTTGCCTTTGTGTGTACCTCTTGCTGGTTTGCAAGAATAGATTCCAGCATAAATCTTTCTCTATCTGTATACTAACAGTTTGATTGCTAACTTCATACAAATATGGTTATTCTCCAATGATTGCAGTTAAGATGTGATGAGGAGGGAAGAATGGATTCTTGGTGACACAGTCTATACCTATGCCAAAGACCCTATGATTGCCTATTTTGGTAGCACACACTGGAAATAGCTTGTAAGATAAAGGCAAACCTACTTTGCAAATTGCTAAACTTCCCTCCTCATGTTACCATTCTGGAATGTTGAATTACATCCAAATCCAGACTGTACACTATGGGTTAATAGGGTTGACAATTGACTGTGCTTAAATGGTATTAAGGTAATGCATTTAAACATCAAAAGTTTACAACCCAAAATTGATCACCTTAGCCAATTTACACAAGAGAGATCAATATAATCAGCTCCCCCCTCTTTAAATGTTAACAAATGCTTTAACACAACACACCTGACCATGGGATGCAGATTAAAATTAGATACGGAATTAAGTTCCTTCTACACAGTGGAAGAGTCAATTTGAAAATCCTGATAATCAGCTAGAGCTGCCCACAAGGCTTGGCTTTATAGCATTTAACAAGAAAGGAAGCTTGTTCCCCACAAACCTAATGATTTTTGTTTAATTCAGCAATGGGAAAGACAGGAACAATAATAGGGCTGGGGATTTTTCCAGCAATGGTCACCATTCTGCCTAGGGAAGGACAGTTCTGAGCTCTGTGTGGTAGATTCCTGCCACTGCTGCCTGATAAATGCCTGCAAAGGAGAGTAACCAGCTTCCCACTCAAAATTGGGCTACACTGTTCTCAAGGGCCAGGTAGGCCAGCTGTACCTAGGAAGGTCCCTTCTCTATCTACACATACAGCAAAGATTACAATCATGTTTGATAGTGTGCCTGCCTCTCAGGCATGACTGAAAGTCAAGTGCAACTTCTGATGAAATGATACCATATACCCAAGAGTTTCAACCTGAGCCTATCTACTACTTGTAGGCAAAATAGACTTGTGGGAAAATTTTAAAGTAAACCTCTCTCCTCCTTATCCTCTTGATACCTCTACCAAAGGCCAGGACTTTCACAATCCCATTGGTGTTAGTTAGGCTTTCCTTGCTGTGACCAAAACACCTGACAAGAACAATTTAGAGGAAGAAAAGTTTATTTTGAGTTCATGGTTTCAGAGATATAGCCCATGGTTGGCTGACTCCATTGTTCTAGGCCCTTGGGGGCCCAGAGAGGCTATCATTGTGGAAGAGTACGGTTGAAAGGAAGATGAACACTTCTAGTGTACACCCCCAGTGATCCATTTCCTCCAGCCATGCCCCACCTGCCTATAGTTACCACTTAGTCCATCAAACTAGGATGAACCGATTAGGTTATGGCACTTATAATCTAATCATTCACCTCTGAATATTCCTGCATTAACACAGAAGCTTTGGGGGGAAACCTCATATTCAAACCACAATACCATCATTCTCTCTATATTCTAATCATGCCTTCCATGAACTATGATATTGTAAAGCTGGCTACGAATGAGCTAATACTCATTAATTTAATTCTAGAAATATTTATATTTTAAAAAGGGCCAAAGCCCCAAACCAATGAATCTTTGATGGTGGCACTTCATGTCAGTGGTTCTCAAGTTTATGGAGCTTTATGATCTCCAGAAAAGCTTGCTATTATTGCAGATTCCTGGGCCTCATCAACAAAGACTTTGAATCAACAGAACAAGAGGAAGCCCTGAAGTCATCCATCTTTCTTTCTTTCTTCCTGCTTCCTTTCTTCCATCTTTCCTTCCTTTCCAGACAGAATCTTGCTCTGTTGCTCAGGTTGGCCTTGAAATCCTGGGCTCAAAAGGTGTTCCTCCTTCAGCCTCCAGAGTAGCTATAAAAACAAGTTTGAACTACTGTGCCAGGGTCAGATATCTACTTTTAAATGCACCCCTCTACAAGGCGATTGCAATGCAGTGATCGATAGACTTCTTTGGTTTAAGTGGTTGCCTATGCCTTTGGTCCATTCTGAAAACAAATATATTAGCTTTATTTTAAAGAAAATCCTCAAAATTAATACTAGTTTTAAGTTGTTAATGCTTTCTTTGTTTAGAACAGTCCTGATCCATCCAATTGGTGTTCCTTTCTATAAATAGTTATGAAGTTAGCTATAATACCTGTGGTATCAGACAGGCTGCTATTGTTTTTTTCATGCCCTCCAAAAATTCACTTGTTAAAGTCTTGGTTGCCAGCCTGTGGCTGCTTTAGTCAGCTTTTTCTCTGCTGTGACTAAAAGGCCCCCACAAGAACAATTGTAGAGGAGGAAAGTTTTATTTAGGCACTCACCATGTCAGAGGTCTCAGTCCATAGACAGCAGGCTCCATTCCTTGGGGCTTGAAGTGACGCTACATGTCATGGTCGAAGAGTGTGGTGGAGGGAAGCAGCTCACATGGTGATCAGGAAGCAGACAGACTCCACTCTCCAGATACAAAATATATGTGCAATGGCACAACCCCAGGGATCTGCCTCCTCCAGCCACACCCTACCCACCTTCAGTTGCCACTCAGTGAGTTCCATCAGTGGATTAATTCACTGATTGGGTTAAGGCTCTCAAAACCCAACAACTTCTCCTCTGAACCTTCTTGCATTGTCTCACACATGAACTTTTGGGGGATCCCTCACATCTAAATAGAGGCATTCTTGGGGGGGGTGGCAGAAACTTTAAGAGGTGGGGCCTACTGGGAAGAAGTTAAGTCACTGGAGATATGCTTTTATATTGGGACCCTGACTCCCTTCCTCTTTTTCTTTGAATTCTGGCCACTTTCAAGCAGTGGATAGATCAGAGTTCCTAAAGAGGTTGTGGAGGCAAGTAGGCTGTGACTGACATCTCTAAGCTAGACAAGTAGCCAGAGCCCCAGAGTGGTGTTAGAAGAGATATGCCCCATGCCAGAGGCTTCTAGGATCCACACACTTTTACTGTATAGGGCCAGATTGTAAATATTTTAGGTTTAGTGGGCCAGATAGCCTATTTAGACAACAACTTTACTCTGTGGTATAAAAACAGCCACAGACAATAAGTAAAACAAAGGGTGTGGTGTTGTTCCAATATGACATAAAATCAGTACAAAAAACCCCCAAACAAACAAACAGAAATCTGGATTTGGCCTGAGGCTTGGAGTTTGCAGAACTGTGTTCTAGGACAAAGGTCTCATTAGGAAGTAAAAATACTTGTATATATTGCCTCAACCTGGCTTCTTTCTCTCTGAATTGATGATAGTATCTTGTTTTTACTGATTTCTTCTCTTTTTTTAAGTCTACAAAAAATTGCAATGCCCAGTTAGTATGATGCAGAACATCCCAATGAACTGGGAAGGCAAGTAATTTACTATATTACAAAAAAGGAGCTTCAAGTACCAAGTTATACTTATTTGAGCAGAATAAATGAGAATGAGCAATTATTCTACATATTGCTAGGGTGGTATAATTATCCAAGCTTTAAAGGACCATTTCCTTAGAAACAAATCATGTGCATCCCTTCCTACCTCTATACCAACAACACTCCACCACTATCTTAACTGGCCCTGGGGGCTATGTTTTCTCTCTCACTTCACAGGATAACTCCTTCTAAAGTCTCTTAATAGAGTATAAGAAATGAAATAAGGGTACAAAAAGGAATGGGGACTGGAACCAATGTGTGTCACCATTGACTGCACGGATTGTTTGTCAAGTAGAAAGCAGAGAGTTTTAAATGTAGTTTATTTTAAAGAGTTGGTGTTTGTAGATGCAGCCCATGTGGCTGGGGCTAAGCTTGTAATAACTTCGCAAGTGCTGTGAAGAAGCCCCAATTTCTTTCTGAAAGTGGTTTTGTCATACTGTAATATAAAAGGATAAGGGAGTAATCTTACTGTGTGTTGCTGGGTGGATGCTGTTGCCTGCAGTTTATTATATTTAGGTAATGCTTAACTGCACACTTGATAGACATTACTTTTATGTTGTGGCTCCTGGACTGTTTTATGCTCCTTGGTCATTATGCTAAGGAATGAAGTTCTCATATCTTTCAGACTTGAAATCCCCTGTTCTCACCCCATATCCCAATAAAAGATTCTAAGCTCTCCTTTTCTCAATTAAAAAGAGAATGAGTCTACTCTGAACAGGCTTGGGGCCCTTAAAATGGATGGATTTGCCAGTAAAATAGCAAGGTATCAACACATTAATTAAATGCTATTAGAGAAAGCTGTCCTCAAAGTGTGGAGCAATTGCCCAGCCACTGGGAGGAGGAGAAGGCAATTAAGGTAACTGTGGTAAGCACTAGTTTCTAATCGTCTTCCTCTTCAAGGCCAAGGTTGAAGGATTGTACCACCTCCTTTCACACAGCTTCTTCCTTAGGCAAAATTATGCTTCCCTGACTTTTCCTTCTCCCCCACCCCTTTGGTAATGAGTGATGTCATGGGTAACATCCTCAGAAAAGAGAGATCATTAGGATAAATGATGGAACCAGTCTTTTCAAACCACAGCCAAAACAGTCACTGCAATCTGATTCTCATAAGTCAGGTGTTGCAAAATGACATTTCCAACACTTGAAAAATAACACCTTTAGTAAATTGGCCTTATGTTTCTTGCTCCTTTGTTTTTAAGAACCTCAAACTTATAGAAAAGCTGAAAGCACAATGAAAATAGTATTGTTCTCCTAGACCACTTAAAGGTAACTTGGATCAGTATCACTTCTTAATATTGGGGTAGTGATTATTTCCTACAAGAAAGGAGGCTCTCCTACATAAACACAGTACATCCGCCCAAATTAGGACATTATTTACTAACATCCCATCCTAAAATCCCATCCAGGTCTTGCCACTTGTCCCATTAATGTCTTCTAAAATAACAGAATCTACTTCAGAAAGAATCAGACGTTGCCCTTAGTTATCAAGATTCTTTACCCTCCTGTAATCTGGGACGTTTTCTTAGTTTTACTTTGAGTTTCTTGATTTAGACTCTTACAAATATGGTGGGCCAGTTATTTTGTAGATTGTCCCACACTTTGTGTTGTCTAGTACCTCATCCTAATTAGGTTCATATTATAGACTTTGGTCAGGAGTATTCCAGAAGAAATGCATCCTGTAACACAACATATGACTTCTATTTGCTATATTCTTCTTCTTCTTCTTCTCTCTTTCTCCTTCTCCTTCTCCTTCTCCTTGGTACCACAGATTGAACTCAGGGGTACTTGACCACTGAGCCACATCCCTAGCCCTATTTTATTTTATTTAGAGAGAGGGTCTCACTGAGTTTCTTAGCACATCACTGTTGTTGAGGTTGACTGTAAACTTGTGATCTTCCTGCCTCAAACTCCCGAGCCACTGGGATTATAGGTGTGCACCACCGCACACGGCTGTTCCATATTTCTTGAGGGTCACTTCATAATGTGGTAAAGTGTGCCAGGTATCTCTGCCATAAATTTGATTCTTACCCTGTGTTATATTTTGTAATTTCATAATTTTAAAGTAATTTTAGACTTACACCAAGTATACAGTGCACAAATTCTTACATACCCATCACCTACTTTCACCTAATGTAAATATCTTTGATGACCATAGTAATATTTGGGTGGCAGGAATGTTGAAGCCATGTAGAAGTCTGTTCCTCATTGCATTTTCACTAATATTATTTAAAACAAAATATCATCATGGACTCATGATTTCCTACTTTCTCCAATTGATAATTATCAATTACTATTAGTAAATATTGTTGTTAAAGTGAAATTCACATAGCTTAATATTTATCGTTTGAAAGTGAAACAATTTTGTTATTTTAATGTTACCTACCTCTATGTAGTACCAAATATTTCTATGACCCCAAATAAAACCTTGCAGTTATAAAGCAATTATTTTTATACCCTCTTTTCCCATCCCTTGACTACTACTAAGCTGCCTTCTGTCCTTATAAATTTACCTCTTCAGGATATTTCACAAAAATGGAATCATAGGTATAATATCCTATGTCTGGCTTCTTTCACTTAACATAATGTTTTCAAGGTTCATCCATGTTGTTTCATGCATCAATGTTTTACTTCTTTTATGACTGAATAATATTCCATGATGTGGAATATATGATGGCTTAATTACCCATTTATTGGTTGATGGATATTTATATTGTTTCTATATTTTTACTATTGATAACAGCCCTCTTATGAACATTTATATGCAATGATTTCCTTGAATACCTATTTTTAATTGTTTTGGTATATACCTAGGAGTACAATTGCCGGGTCATATGGTAGTTGTACATTTAAATTTTAGAGCTACAAATTGTTCTCTTCAGTAGCTACACTATGTTACAGTCCCATCAGAAAAGTATGATTCCTAATTCTTCCACATCTTCACCAACATTTTTTATATTCTGTTTTTAAAATTCTAGCCATCCTAGTGTGTATGAAGTGGTATTTCATTGGGGTTTTGTATGCATTTCCCTAATAACTAATGATGTTGAAAATCTTTTTATGCACTTGCTAGTTATTTGGATAGTAGTTCTAGAGAAATGTCTTTTGATACATATCTTGGCCCATTTTAAATTGGATTTCTGTGGGGTTTTTTGGTGTTCTTTAATATTTGTACATCCATACACATATCTTTTATGGAGAACTCTGTAACAGTTATTCATACATTGTTGGTAATTGAAAAATAAATGATTTATAAATATTTCTCCCCAAATTGGAAACATTATCTCTAAAAACTGGAACAAGACAGGGATGCCCTCAACATAGTCCTTGAAACTCTAGTTAGAGCAATTAGACAGACAAAAGAAATTAAAGGGATACAAATAGGAAAATAAAAACTCAAACTGTCACTATTTGCTGAGGACATAATTCTGTATTTAGAGGATCCAAAATATTCCACCAGAAAACTTCTAGAATTAATAAACGAGTTCAACAAACTAGAAGGATATAAAATCAACATCCAAAAATCAAATGCATTTCTATACATCAATGATGGATTCTCTGAAAGAGAAATTAGGGAAACTACCCCATTCACAATAGCCTCAAAAAAAAACTAAAATACTTGGGAATCAATTTAACAAAAGAGGTGACAGACCTCTATAATGAAAACTACAGAACATTAAAGAAAGAAATTGAAGAAGACCTTAGAAGATGGAAAGATCTCCTATGGCATTAGATAGACAGAATTAATGTAGTCAAAATTGACATACTATCAAAAGCACTATACAGATTCAATGTAATCCCAATTAAAATACCAATATTATACCTTGTAGAAATAGAAAAAGCAATCATGAAATTCATTTGGAAAAATAAGAGACCCAAAATAGCCAAAGCAATCCTTAACAAGAGTGAATCAGGAGGCATCACAATACCAGACCTAAAGGTATACCACAGAGCTATAGTAACCAAAATATCATGGTAATGGCACCAAAATAGACATGTAGACCAATGGTACAGAATAGAAGACATATAGACAAACCCACATAAATACAGTCATCTCCTACTAGATAAAGTTGCCAAAAACATACATTGGAGAAAAGATAACTTCTTCAACAAAAGGTGTTAGGAAAACTGGAAATCCATAAGCAGCAAAATGAAACTAAACCCATATCTTTCATAATACACAAAAATGAAATCAAAGTGGATCAAGGACCTAGGAATAAGACCAGAGACCCTATGCCTAGTAGAAGAAAAAGTAGGCCCAAATTTTCATCATGTCAGATTAGGCCCCGACTTCCTAAATAAGACTACTAAAGATCTAGAAATAAAAGCAAGAATCAATGAATGGAATGGATTCAAACTAAAAGCTTCTTCTCAGAAAAAGGAACAATCAATGAGGTGAAGAGAGAGCCTACACATTTGGAACAAATTTTTGCCCCACACATATCAGATAGAGCACTAATTTCCAGGATCTCTAGTAATTAGAAAAATGTAAATAGAAACTACTCTAAGATTTCATCTCACTCCAGTCAGTTATCAAGAACACAAATAACAATAAGTATTGGCGAGGATGTGGGGAAAAATGCACACTCATACATTGCTGGTGGGACTGCAAATTGGTGCAACCAATCTGGAAAGCAGTATGGAGATTCCTTAGAAAACTTGGAATGGAACCACCATTTGACCCAACTATCCCAATCCTCAGTCTATACCCAAAGTACTTAAAATTAGCATACTATAGTAACACAGCCACATCAATGTTTATAGCAGCACAATTCACAATAGCTAAAATGTGGAACCAACCTAGATGCCCTTCAATAGATGAATGGATAAAGAAACTGTAGTGTATATGCACAATGGAATATTACTCAGCATTAAAAGAGAATAAATTTATGGCATTTGCAGGTAAATGGATGCATTTGGAGAATATCATGCTAAGCAAAATAAGCCAATCCCCTAAGACCAGAGGCCAAATGTTTTCTCTGATAAATGTATGCTAATCCACAATGGTGGGGGAGGGGGGATAGGATGAGTGGAGGAACTTTGGATGGGGAAAAGAGGAAGGGGAGAGGGGGCATGGGGGTAGGAAAGATGGTGAAATGAGACGTACTAATGATGTACCCTAGGTACGTGCATGATTGTAGGATGGTGTGACTCTACTTCAAGTACGACCCGAGAAGTGAACAATTCTGCTCCATTGTGTACAATGAATCAAAGAACTTTCTGCTGTCATGTGTAACTGATTAGAACGAATAAATTTAAAAAAAAAAACACGAAAAAGAATATTTTATCCCTTTTTTTGTAGTTATCTTTTAATCTTTGTTCTGCCAGTGCTAGGGATTGAAATCAGGGGAAGTACCATTGAGCTATATCCCTATCCCTTTTAAATTTTTTTATTTTGACACAGGGTCTCACTAACTTGTCTAGACTGGCTTCAATCTTAAAATCTCTTGCCCCAGATTTCCAAATCACTGATATTACAGGTGGGCACCACTGCCGCAGTCTGGCTGGGCACAATTCAGGAGCCACTTGTCAAAAGAAACTAACTTTATTTTTAGAACTACAAAGGCCAAGCAAAACAGCTCCTCAGGAAAAAACCCTCAGAGCCCAACTGCCACCACCGGCTTCCACAAGCCTCTCCCCACACAAACCTCACCACCTCCCACAATCCTCCTGCTCTTGAGGCCGATTGGCTAGGTCGCGTGGGCGGAGCCAAAGAAGTCCCCCAATGAGCAGTTCCGTAGTCTGAAGGGCAGGGAAACAGCCCAATGAACATCACCACAGAGGAGCCAATCAGCTAGATGTTGCTGGGGCCGCTGTGAGCCAATCATCAACTGGCAGTCTGAAGGGCAGGGAAACAGCCCAATGAACATGACCGCAGAGGAGCCAATCAGCTAGATGTTGCTGGGGCCACTGTGAGTCAATCATCAGCCAGCAGCTGGAAGTTTGTTGGGGCCCCTTTGGCTGTGGCTCTCAACACACCACTATACCTGTCCTTCACTTTCCTGAAAATGGTTCTTAGATACATAAATATTTTTAATTTTGATGAAGTCTAATTTACTTATTTTGTTTTTCATGGTTTTGGTTTTATATATAAGAATCCACTATCAAAAACAAGATGACAATTTACCCTTATATTTTCTTTAAATATTTTTATAGTTTTAGTTTATATTTAAGTTGTTGATTCACTTGGATTAATTTTGTATATGGTGTAAGAGAGGGATCCAACTGCGTTCTTTTATATGTCCCATCAATATTTATTGGAGAGACTATTCTTTCTCCATTGAATGATCTTGGCACCCTTGATGAAAATCAATTGCCCACAGATGCATGTTTTTATTTCTATAAATTCTTTTCTATTTTCTGTTTATCTATCTTTTAATGCTAGTACAAGTATTTTGATTATTGTAAGTCTGTTGTAAGTTGTGAAATTGAATGTCTTCCCACTTTGTTCTCATTTTGCAAATTGTTTTTTATTTTATTTTGTTTCCTTCCCCTGACCCAATCTGGGATCCTTGTGATTCCATTTGAATTTTAAGAAAAGTTTTCAATTTCTATAAAAATGGCTTTGGAAAATTGATAGGAAATGAATTGAACCTATAGATGACTTTTCAGAATATTGCCATCTTAAAAGTATTAATTTTTTCAATCCTTGAATAGGGGTTGTCTTTTCATTTATTTATGTCTTTAATTTCTTTCAGCAATATGTAGTTTTTTAAAATATATTTTTAGTTATAGTTGGACATAATACCTTTATATAATTTTTATGTTGTGCTGAGGATCAAAAACAGTACCTCATACACATTAGTCAAGCACTCTACCACTGAGACACAATCCCAGCTCCCAAATATGTATTTTTTAGTTTATAAGTTGTGTGCCTCCTTGGTTAAAGTCAATTCCTAAGTATTTTATTCTTTTTGGATATTATTATAAATGGAATAATTTTTCTTAAATTCTTTGGTATATTTTCATTGCTTTTATATAGAAACACAATTGTTTTGGTGTTTTGATCTTTATACACTGCAACATTAGTGAATTATTTTACTAGCTCCAGCATTTTTTTCAGTGGACTTACTTATTCTACATGTAATTCAGATCATGTAATCTGAAAATTCTTTATTTTTTGATGCTTAAATTGTCTCAGGTTTGGCTAGTGAGAGACCCATTTACACTGACCCCTGTGCACTATATACATGCTTCATCATTTGGGCACCTTGTTATTTTCTATAAGGTATTTCATGATTACTTTGTATTTCCCCTGCCCTCAATGAAGAATCAGCAATTTCTCCAGAAAGTCATGGGTTTTTTTTTAGTGGAGAAGTGTAATGAGGAACTACAATCTGAGAGCCAAATGTGTTCACCGCTATTAAAATGTCATTGTTGCCATATTCCATGAACAAAGCTAGGGAATGTATGTGCATACCATATATATATATATATATATATATATATATATATATATATATATATATAATGTACACATACACACACATAACATAGGCTCACAAATTAACATTTGTATTTATTTTTATATACCATAAGTTCACATCAATAACTCTAATTTCATTCCACCAATAGAGTTCATTCTATAGTTCTCCTTTGTCATATTTTGACTTTTCTCAGGTATGAGAAATCTTGCTCCTATAAATCTTAATGTGTGTACTTATTTGATAAATCCTGCATGTTCTGATATCTTATTGTAGTTATAACCTTCTTCCCTGAGCATACATCCATCTTCCTCCATTTGTACTATGAACTCCATGCCAGGTTGCTTTTTTTTTTTGGTTCCCGTATAGATTCCTTCTAATCCTGCTATGTTCCCTCAGACATTGTTAGCCTTTCCCACTGTGTGACTTATTTTCTTACATCCTCTACAAGGATATTTCTTGCTGGGCTGCCCCTCCACAGGTCACACTACTCTTCCTATTTTTGCTCTGGTACTCCTTTCACAGCTATGTAAGAATGTCCTCTTCACCTATGATTCTAGCATTTTTCTCTAGACTAGCAAAGGAGCCACACTATATGAATTTTTTTAACAGGCAAATTTAACTATAAACACTTAGATCACAAAGGAGAAGAGGGAGAGGAAAGAATGGGATGAGGAAGGATGGGAAAAGAACAGGGAGAAGAAGAGCAAGAAAAGAAGGAGGAGAAGGGCTGGGGGCAGAAAGAATAGGCATAGGAAACAGGAAGTTAGAGAAATTACTACTATAACAGCAATAGTGATTTTACTCCCCTTTACATGTCCCATGCTGAACGTTTAATTACACCTTTCCTATTAGGTAGCCACTATTTGCTCCTTTTTATATATGGGCAAATTGGAACTTAAGGAAGTTGAATGTTACCCTAGGTCACATAGCTAGAGTATGCTTGTATTCTAAATTTTCTGCCTGACTCAAGAGAGATGCATTTCTTCATTCAAGGATGTGAAGTGTACTTCCTGCAGTGGCCGACCATTCCAGCCTTGGATTACCTTGTCTGTTAGAATATTTTATCCTTTACAGAATTGGAAATCTGTCTCCTTCAAGTTTTTCCACTCATTGGTCTTGGTTTCACCCCTTGGGGATGTATAAAACAATTCTAATTGCTCTTCCACATGACAGCCCTTAAAATATTGGTAGACAGCTATCACAGCCACTGGATTTTCTCTTCTTTAGGCTAGACATTTCTAGTTTTTAAAACCATTCCTCTTATGAATGGAAAAATGCCATTCTCGGAGCTTTTTATAAAGTACTAACCTTCTAAGGTAAGAAGGGCTCAGCTCATATCCCAAACATACTCCATTGTATCCAGGGTAAAAGGAGAGTTGAACATTTACTTGAACTGAAATGCCAAGTACGGAAATCAATGTGTTTTCCACTGTGGATATTTACTAGTATATGAAACATAAGTGCTACATTCTCAGTTTTACATAGGTCTTTCCTTTATAAGGCCAAGTCATTGGTCTACACTCCATTCTTTTGAGAAATGTCCAGAAGTTTCTAGGTAATATTACTACCACTCTGTCATTAAGAATCAAGTTATAAATAACTTGATTCTTTCAAAATTACCTGGAGCTCATATGTTTGATAAGAGTTTAATACCAAGCCTATATAATCAACTTTTATAATTTGACAACAAAAAAGTCAAACAGCTCATTAAAAAATGGACAAAGGCCTTGAATAGACATTTCTAAAGCAGATATAGAAGTGAGAAACAAGCATATAAAAAGATTCTACATATCACTAAACATTAAGGAAATGCAAATCAATACCACAATGAAATACTACTTCACACCCATTAGGATGGTTAGAATAAAAAATATATATAAAATGAGAAGTGTTGGTGAGGATGTGGAGAAATTATGTCATACATTGCTAAAGTAAATGTAAAATGGTGCAGCTTCTGTGGAAAACAGTTTGGCTGTTACATTAACGTGAAACAGGGAATTACCATATGACCCAGAAATTCTATTCCTGGGTATAGACCCAAAAGAAGTGAAAACAAGTATTCAAACAAATACTTGTATGGAAATACAGCAGCACTATTTTCAATACTCAAGGAGTTGAAACAACACAAATTTCCATCAGCAGAGGAATAGAAGACACATTATCTTATACAAAAATAATGGAATATTATTTGGCCATAAAAATGAATAAGTACTATTAAATGATACAGTGTGGATGGTGTTTGTCTGGTGAAAGAAAACAGACAAAAAACATTATGCTATGTTAAAGAAGCCAGACACAAAAGACCACACATTGTATGATTAAATTTACATGAAATATTGACGATAGATAAACTCACAGAAACAGAAATCAGATTATTCAAATTGCTATGGGCTGGAGGGAGTGAGGAATGAAAAATAACTACTTAATGGATATGGGGTCTTCTTTGTGGGTATGAAATTATTTTAAAACTAGATAGAAGTGATGGTTACATATCATATACTAAATACAATTTAATTTTACACTTTGAAATAGTCAATTTATGTTATGTATATTTTGCCTCAATAAGTATGATTATCTGAAGCTCTCTGGCAGGTGAGAGGTTAGTAAGGAGGCAAATGCAGTGTTTTCCCCTATTTCTGTTACTCAAAGCTGAGTTACTTGTTTCAAAAGATGTTCTAAAGATAGAAATGAAGTCAAAGTTGAGAAAAAATCATGTTAGTCTAGGGATATGGTAACTGAATATTATCTGAGCCAAGGACGTGTTTTCTAGCCAGATTGTTCTGAAAACCATGCTAATTAAGTAAAATAATGGCAATTATAATGAAATGTCAACCAACATTAGGCTTCATAGATGAGTATATTTATCACTTAAATATATGGTCGTTAAATCAGGGCATTTTCTCCATTATGTACTCTTTTGGATGGAACCGATTCTTATTTTCTGGAAGAAATCAATTTTAACTAGAACCATTGCATTTTAAATTTCCTTGCAATGCGGCTAACTTAGTATTCATTAATATTTGCTATATGTACTTTCACTCACAAGGTGTTTTCTTCCTGGATTCAACAGTCTATCAGAAAGCTGTGAAAAAAAAATCATCAAATAGACAAAATTCCAACTGCCTTCCAAACAGCCAAATTTTATTTCTGCTGCATAGTCCTTGAGTGAACCTCACATATCTTTCATTGTTAATGAGCCAAATTCTCCGAGGGCTTGCACTCCTTCCTGGGGGAAAGTTAGACACTTGGAGACACTGTATCAATGTACAGATCAGGAGGGTGCCATTGGGTAAATTACACGTTCTGGGACCCTACAGGAAATTAATATCAGTTCTCCAGCTGTCAAAGTTCTTGTCATAGGTAGGTGGTAAAATTAATTAAATAATTGAGTAAAATTTGCAGGTACTTTTTAGATAAGCTGAGTCAAACAGCTAAAACTAGATTGCCATCTTAAGAATTAGTGGATGAAATAAATTGGAAGTTAGAGTAGGTGACTGTGTTTTCATTTCTAAAGAGTCAGTAAAAAAATATTTTTGTTTTCCTGAAGTTGGAATATTGCATGAAAATTCTTGTAACTATTGCTCAAAATCGCTCACAACATAGCTACCTTTCATTCACAGATCCCATTGTGGATGTTTCTCCAGACCACCACCTTCCTCTGTTTATTCAGAGCACATCACACTGGTATCCTAGAAAGACGGATGGCAATTTACTGCATGGGTAATTTGCTATCTAAGTCAATCATTTCGTAAGGGGCATATGAGTATCAGAAGAACTTACAGTAACTATTAAGTCAGTCAGTAAATTAGCAGGATAAGCCATTATATCTAAATTGATTTTTTTTCTTCTTCCTTTTCCTTCCCTTCAGTTGTCTTTAAGCATATTCTTTGTGATTATACATCACTACAGACTGACAAACATTGAGTAACCAAAACAATTTCACCACCAAATCCATCATCAGGCTCATTATCACACACATTTCACATATGGGAGCAATGGATAAACAAAGGACTAAACAAAATGGTGTTGATATAAAGAAAAGTTATTTTTTTAAAAGAAAAGCAAGACTAGATTTATTTTTAAGTGAGAACATACAGCTAAGAATAATAGTGCATTTCCTCATCCTCTTTGTTTTGAAGTTTTGATCCTTAAATGTTTTTTGTTTGCCTGTTCTTTCCTCAGTATCCCTGGTATTGCTTGTAGAATGGCACCAAGAAAAGTCTGCTACTGTAGATGTTGAGGTTATTTTTCCTATACTATTTGCCATTGCTAAGGAACAAATCATTCCAAAATATAAAGGCAGAAAACAACAGAAATCATTTTCCCACCTGTCAGGGTTTCTGTGGATTAGGAAGAGTTCTGGCTTAGAAGTCCCCTGCAGTGTCAGACAAAAAGTGGTAGGTTAGATCAGAAGTGGTTGGCCAGATACTTTCTTTTTAAAATTTTTTTGTAGTTATAGATAGACAGCATACCTTTATTTTATTTGTTTATGTTTATGTGGTGCTGAGGATTGAACCCAGTGCCTCACACATACAAGGCAAGCACTCTGCCACTGAGCTACAGCCCCAGCCCCAGACACTTTGTTTTATGTACTTTTGGGGTTTCTTCTTGTGATTTCTTTGCATAAGCTAATTTTGAATTTTGCAGAGTAGGGCAGTTTTGGGGCTTTCTGAAAATTTCAAGTGTGATCATTACAGCAAATGAACAGAAAACCTAGCCTCAGAAATCCCTCTGTATTATTTCTATCTCATTATTGATTGCAAGCAAAAGCCCAGCTAAATTGAGGGGAGTAGAGAAGAGGGATTCAGTTGCACATTTTTCTTTTCATATTTTTATTGATGCATTATAGTTGTACTTTTTTTTTTTTTTTTTTTTTTTAGTTCTCAGCAGACACAACATCTTTGTTGGTATGTGGTGCTGAGGATCGAACCCAGGCCGCACGCATGCCAGGCGAGCACGCTACCGCTTGAGCCACATCCCCAGCCCTATAGTTGTACTTAAATGGTGGGATTTGCTGTTACATATTTGTACATGTACACAATATTAAAATATAATTTGGATAATATCATTTCCCAGTATTTTCCCTTTTCCTCCCCTCCTTCCTTTGCCTGGTTCATTTTGATGTAGGAGTGGCAACTTTATAGAGACCATGTGGGTGGGAGATGCCATTACTGCCATCTTTGGAAAATACAATCTGCCACAATTCCTTTGATCATAGCTTTTCTGCTACTTTGTTTCTAAGTTCAGTTGAAGCTTTTTTTTTTCTTTCTTGCTTTCTTTTTCTTTTTTTAAATAATCGAATAGAACAATGGTAAAGTTTTTATTTATTCTGTAATTTATATGGTATTGTTCGAGACACTTTAGAATTGATATAAATAAATGTGATTCTTTCCCTCTTAATGATTATCTTCAAATGAAAAGAGTGCAAACCAAGAGGTAATATTGGTTTTATTCTCCTCTTTCTGGTCAAATAAGGAAATTGGGGAAAAATCAATAAAATAAACGTATTGCATTCTTTAAATCACACCCCAAAATCCTTTCCCTTAAAGAAAGAGACTATGTGTTTTATATTCCAAGATACGTTACTTAGGAATTCTTTTTTGAAAGTAATGGAATACTAACTGTATGTAACATAAGGGGGGGGGCTTCATAAAAAGGATAAAGGATTTTCTCAGATGGCCCAAAGACAGAAATATTACTGTGCCTCAAGAATAAACTGGAATGAGAACTCAGATATTGTCTGATATTTCTTCATTGTTCTTTGCAGTCCAGCTTTTGCAGATTCTTTTATCCACATTATAAAAAACCTGGCCAACTTAGTGCTCATTATTCCATACTCTTGTGCATCCCCCAAGAGAGAAACTAGTTTCTTTGTCATCTCTGTGTCCAAATTGGTTCAGCTCATCCATGGTCAATGAGAAGTGTGGCGAGAAATTGGAGTCAGTGTGTAACAATGGCAGCTTCAGAGGTGATCAGGTAGATTGGAGAAGGAGCAAGCCTTAGAAAAGGTAGGCTAGAGAATTAATCCTATAGATGTGAAGTCCAACATTGAGACATATATGAAGGATTGGTTCCATGCATAGGTAGAATAAGAACATGACCATCTGGTACTATTTAAAAGCTAGTAAAAGGCCCTTGTCATGTCTGAGCATCTCACCCAATACTCTATCATAATTTTACTCTCATGCTCCCTGACTTATTTTGGAAGACAAAGGAAAATCATCTTAACAAATACTTGATCCTCAATATACTGGTTGACATATTGTTTCTTTCTTTAGAACATCGTTTGAAACAACTCTGCTAGAGTTTAAGGTAATTATATTTATTGAGGTGAAATTCACATGACATAAATTGACTATTTCAAATCATAAAATTAAGTTGTATTTAGTATATTCATAATGTTATGTAACAGGATAGCCCTATAATATCACCAACAATACTTCTTTGCCCTTAAATATACTTTCTTGGGCCAACTAGAATTACATATTGTGCACAAGGAATTACACAAATATTGGTGTGTTACAGGAGCTGTGTCACATGTATAATATCATCAGGCAATGTACTGCAGTGGAAATAAGACCGAAAACCTGTGTAATAAGAATCCCAAAGAATTTGAGAGAAATTAGGCGTGGGGATGCACACCTGTAATCCCAACAATTGGGGAGGCAGATGCAGGAGGGTCACAAGTTTTAAGCAGCCTGGACAACTTAGTGAGACCCTATCTCAAAAAGAAAAAATAAACTAAAAGGGCTGGTGATGTAGCTTGCTGGTAACTCAATCTCCAGTGCATAAAACAAGGAAACAAACAAAAGCATGAGAAAAGTTAAAATCAGATTAATTTCAACTTGATTGGGGAACTTAGGGAAATGTGGTGTGAGAATCCCTGGGCAGGGAATAGGGGAAATTTGAATGAGAAGGTACATCCTGGACAGAGAGGAGAGAACTAGAATATGGCTCAGGAGAGAATGTTGCTGGAGGAGATCTGAGGGAAAGGGAAAGAAGGCAAAGCCTGGAGGCAGAGCTTTACATATCTCAGAATTTTGCCCAAGACCCAAATGTGCAACCTCATTATCATATACTTAACATGTTTTCATAAGGATAAATTTTTATTTATATAATGAGATTCTTCCTGTCTTGTTAACAAGTTAATCAAAGCATTTGTGAGCCATATGTACAAACCCATAAGTGCATCTCCAATACTTGGCAATCTATATAGCACTTGAAAACAAAAATGATTCAATACGTATGCCAAGGCCAAATTATCTTGAATTAGCAACCAAGAAGATAAATGTAACGGTAAAATGGCAGAAACAAATCATGATCTTTTTATAGAGAGGTGGAATAATAAATGTCCCCAAATTAACTGTAAGTAGCTGGATAAGTATTATATTTTCTGTCCTTCATATTTTGAGTTTTGCATTTTGACCTTTGAGGCAATATTAACAATGGGACAATCAAAAAGAAAGAATATTGTAAATTCTTTTTATTTTTATTTTTTTAATTTTTTTTTACAGTTAGAACTTTTTTTTTCTTTTTATTTATTTATTTTTTTTAATGTTGGTTGTTCAAAACATTACATAGTTCTTGATATATCATATTTCACATTTTGATTCAAGCGGTTTATGAACTCCCATTTTACCCCGTATACAGCTTGCAGAATCACATCAGTTACACTTCATTGCTTTACATATTGATATACTCATGTCTGTTGTATTCTGCTGCCTTTCCTATCCTCTACTATCCCCCCTCCCCTCCCCTCCCCTCCCCTCTTCTCTCTCTACCCCCACTACTGTAATTCATTCCTCCCCCTTGTACTGTTTTTCCCTTTCCCCTCACTTCCTCTTGTATGTAATTTTGTATAACCCTGAGGGTCTCCTTCCATTTCCATGCAATTTCCCTTCTCTCTCCCTTTCCCTCCCACCTCTCATCCTTGTTTAATGTTGGTCTTCTTCTCGTGCTCTTCTTCCCTAGTCTGTTCTTAGTTACTCTCCTTATATCAAAGAAGACATTTGGCATTTGTTTTTTAGGGCTTGGCTAGCTTCACTTAGCATAATCTGCTCTAATGCCATCCATTTCCTACCAAATTCTATGATAAATTCTTAAAATAGGTATGCTGCCACCAGGTGGTGGTTGTATGATACATTCTTATAGTCCATGCAATAAGGTACACACTATAAACATGTGTCTTATGGAAAACATTAACACACTATTCCCATCTTTTAAAAGGAAAAAAAATATTACAACAAAAAACTTTGGCTAAATCTATAAGCAGACAATTTGTTGGGCTGGGGATATTGCTCATGTGGTAGAGTGCTTGCTTAGCATGTACAAGGCCCTGGGTTCAATCCCCAGCACCACATACACACACAAAAAAAGACAATATGTTTATAATTTTTTAAAATTTTATTTAGTTGTATTTTAGTTTTGTCTTTTTGAAGAAATATATGCTATGTAAAATTTCATATCAGTTTTATTCATCTTTAATTTTGTGATACCACTTTGAATTATAACTTATAGTCAAAAGCCATCCTACAGCTTTGGCCTCAACATCCTGGTACTTATACTGGAAGTCAAAATGGCCAGGGTATTTATCACTCAGCAAGGGCCTACTCTTTGTCATTTTGTAGGGATCCAATTCACTTTGCTAGTCTAAGATAAGTTCTTTCTGACTCTCCAGTAGTCCTGATTCTTTCCTCTAAAGATAACCAAAGAATAGTTGGGAAAAATACTTCACTGTTTATAGCAATAGCTTGTGTTCTCCACAACATTGTTTGCCATGTTTACTTAATAACATTTGTTGAAGGAAACATTGTAGGTTTACTAACACTTTCTTTTTGGTGGGAAAATAATGGAGATGTATGCATTCATCATATGATGCATCCCAATTGGAGATACCTTAAAATGTGCAAAAAATATGTATTAGAATTTATGAAATAAAGTAATGCTTTCATCTCTCTAAAATATCCTTTAATTGATTTGACTAAAACTACAGGTCCCTTGATTTACGTGAAAAGGTCCCTGATTTACTTACCATATTACTTCTAGCTATTTAGCTGAGAGAGGTGGCCAGAATGATGTTTCCAAAACGGAATTTTTAAAAGAGATTTCTTGCATAAAATAGAGCATTCCACATTAAACAATACAATGGTAAAATAATATATATTGGCTACATTATAATATGTACAAGTCTCATAGTTGGATTATGTAAGACTAATGTCATCATCATTATCATTCTCCTTATTGAATCATCATTATCCTCACTACTGCTAACCATTCTCACATTTATTTATTTAATTTTAGTGGTACTGGGAATTGAACCCAGGGCTTCCTCCCACTGAGCTATACCACTAGCCCTTTTATTTTTTATTTTAAGACAGGGTCTTGCTAAATTTCCCAGCTGGCCATGAACTTGAGATCCTCCTGCCTCTGCCTCCCAAGTTGCCACAACATTAGGCTTCAGTTATCTCTTGAGCACTTAGTATTCACCAGGCTCTGTGCTAGGTGATGCCTACTGTTATTATGCCAGAATTCAACCAAGGATAGCCTATCATTTATTGACATTTCCCTCTCAGGCCCAACCTTCTTCATGTTGAAAACCATATGCTATATATTTTTACTATTGCTTTCCAAAGATAATTATCATGGCTTTTCAGGTAATATATAATATATATTCAGGACTTCATATTTGACCATGGGATGCAAATATTCCCATTTTGGCAAGAAGCAAATGTTTCTGGAGCTTTGGTTTATTTGTACTCTTATTTTGCCATTTTATGAGTATACCAGAAAGATAATTTATGTAAAGGCACTCAATTTCCTGATACATCATTTATGGAAAAAGCCATCACTCACTGTTCCATAGCAAAGTGATTAGCATGGTAGTGTGATGTACCTCTGTTTCAATATTGATTTGAACACCATGGATCTTCCCTAGATAGTTTACCCAAAGCAATGACTTTTAACATCCAGATATTTATCTGCTCCTGGATGGTAGATCTCCAAGTGATAATACTAAAGAGATTTTTAAAAATTATATAACATGAATTTCAAAGTGAATCATTTAGAAGGATGATGAATGTTATCTGGAGCTTGTTACTGGAGTTCTCTGTCTTTTGGGTTCTGATAGACCAAAGAAAAATATAACAGGTGAAGGCAAATTGCTGTGGAATTTCTTGTCTGAGCTATAATTTCTCAGTCATCAACTTTTGGAAATATTAGTCCTTTTTTTCTTAAAACAAAAGTCATTGTTATGCTGTGTGTTATATTCAATTTCAGAAAAAAAAATGATGCTTTAAGTATCACAGATAGAACATATTCTTATCTATCCTGATCTTATTAGTTGCAATCTTTGAAGGCAACTTAGGCTATTGTTACAAAAAAGGTAAAAAATAGAATTCAAAGGCATAGTCTGAATTCATCCCAGCAAATGCATCTCCACCCCCATTCCGTACCACTACCAACCTTCCAGTTCTAAGTCTTGATGTGACTACCTTAAGATGGGTTATAAATCTGGACATTTGTTTAAATTATTGAAAGATTTCCTACATATCAGCTCAATTATGGGAACCAATATCCTCAGTAGAGTCATGAACATAATGCTCAAGTCACACCTATTGTTAACTCTGGTATGGATACTTACATACAATATCCACCAAAGTACCAAAGTGCATAATAAATTATGTTGAAAATATTATTATTCTTTTAATTTAATTTTTATTTTATTTAAAGAGAGAGAAAAATTTTAATACTTATTTTTTAGTTTTTGGTGGACACAACATCTTTATTTTTATTTCTATGTGGTACTGAGGATCGATCCCAGTGCTCCACGCATGCCAGGCGAGTGCATTACCACTTGAGTCACATCCCCAGCCCAAATTTTTATTTTTTACCTTTATTTTATTCATGTATTTTTATGTTGTGCTGAGGATCAAACCCAGCTCCTTGCATGCGCTATCCAAGCACTCTACCACTGAGCCACAACCCCAGTCCCTAGAAATTGTGTTCATTTCTCTGTGTATTATATATACTAGCATCCCTCTTGAAGTAGATATGGTAATATACCCCCTAGAGTTAGTATATTATTCATGATTTCTTTCAAAACAGGCCATTATTGGGCTAAAGAACAAAACCAGACACTTTTCAAAAAAATATACACAAAAGGCTAACAAATAAATAAAAAACGCTCATTGGTATTAATCATCAGAAAAATTCAAATCCAAACCACAATGTCATCTCACCCTAGTTGGAATGGAAGCCTCAAAAATAAAATAAAATAACAGATAGATTCTTGTGAGGTTGTGGAGATAAAGAAGCTTTTATATACTACAGGTATGAATATAAATAAATGCAACCGCTAAGGCAAACAGGGTGGAGATTCCTCAAAAAATGAGAATAAAAATAAAACTACAATATAATCTAGTAATTCCAGTATGAGTATTATACCCAAAGGAAAATAAATATTTATACCACAAAAATACTTGCACTCCCAGCAGTATTCACAGTAACAAAGGTATGGAATCAACCCAGATGCCTTTCAGTGGATTAATGGGTAAACAAAATGTGGTATGTTTATATAATGGAACACTATTCAGCCATGAAAAAAAATAAATCCTGTCATGTGCAGTAACATGGATGGAACTAGAAATCATTGTGTTGAGTGAAATAAAGTCAGATACAGAAAGACAGATACCACATGCTCTCACTCATTATGGAAGACAGTAAATCAAGCTTGTAGAAGTAGGCAATGGAATAGTGGTCACTGGAGATGGCAAAGGTAAGGGAAGGTACAAAAAGAAATTAAGAGGGTCTTCTAGGTACTGAGAAGGGTGTTGGGGAAGGATAGAAGGGGTATCAAGGGTGGAAGAAGGGTGAATGGATATGATCAATGCACAATGTATACATATATGGAAATATCATAGAGAATCCCATTAATTTGTATAATTAATATGTGTTAATAACTATAACAAAACATAAAGTAGGCCATTTTTTAACCTCAGATGATTTTTAGATATTCCATGAAAAACACTTCATTTCTCTCTGAGGTTAAAGCTCTGTCTTGCTTGTCAGGTAGCATGTTGGACATCACTTGGTTTATTAATGAAGTTCTTGCTCAGCACTACTGTCCCAGAAAATATAATATTATAATATATATAATTTTAGATAACAGTGGTGGCAGAACTAGTTCATTTTTTTCACCTTGAATTTTAGCTTTCATGTAAGACGAAAGGGCTCAGGTTGGTGGTTAATTCGGTTCTTTACAAATCTAACCAACCTAATGTACATCATATCAAGGTATAGTAGCAAATAATAAATTTCACTCTGTAATCTACCTTGGATATCTAGCAAGTAGAGTTGATGGGTAAACTCTAGAGAAAATGGAAATTATTTTTATTATTTGAAAATATCAAATAACACTAAAGAATATGAAAATAAAAGTTCTATAATTTTGGGAACCAAAATGTATGGAATCATAGATGATAAATGGAGGAAGATGCAAGTATTGGGCTCTTAACAGATGTTCTCCTTCTACAATCTAAAGTAAGTAAGCAAAAGAAAAAATGATATTATTTACTTATATAGTACTTAAGCACTAGTTCAATATTTGAGACTTACAAATGTGGAGCTTGTTGGTGATTTTTGAAAATTATTTAAAGTGCAAATATATAAAAGGGCTTACTTCAAAATAATACAATTAGGGCAACTTTAGGTTTTGTCATTGTTTCTCCCAACCCAAAATGTCCTTTTCATATAGAGAAAACCACAATGAAAAAATGAGAATCATTTAATTCCCTGTAATATCATTTATTGTATACAGACATACTAAGCTCCTTTTACATCCCTTAGGAGACATCAGAGGCTAGTATTACTCAGGAATTGTATACTGAGTGTTGTTCACCATAACTCTAAGGATGTTATCACCTTAGCTTAGGTTTCACAGAAAATGTTCACGTTAGAAATTTAGAAAAGGAGGTGTTTTATACACTATGTGCACTAGAAAAACCAATCATAGTTCCAAAAGAATGGCAATTAGGATTTTCAACTAAAGATGATAGATTAAAGAAAAATAGTAGCCTCTGGTTTCTCCTAAAGCCCTACAAAAATTAAAGGGACATTTAAAAAAGCAAAAGCCTATAATGAAAAGTAAACATAAGAGGCAAGTAGAGTAAAACTTTGGAAATAGAAAAGCTTATCAACAAATAATACCTGATTTAAAAATCCAAAGAAAACCTAATCCTAAACTGGTAATGGGAAAAGAGAAACAATTAAATTTCCATTGTTAAACTTTAAAAAATGATTAGAAGTTAACAAATTCCCTTCTCCTGTCAATGCATTAGAGAACCAGTCTTCCCACATATTGGTATAAAACTGAGAATATATTCTCTGTACAGAGGAAAATAGAGGTTTCAAGTAGGAACACCAGTCACAGTTGAGGATTGGGTACTATACTTAAAACAGAGGTATTACTTAAAAATTTAAACTGGGCAATGTAATCAAAACAGGAATATTAATTGAACATTAAGATTCCCAACCTTCTCCCCCAACTCATCTCTCAAAACACAATTATCTAGGCAGAAATCCAAGAGTTTTCATTAGTAACTCTAACCATAAAAGGAATAACCTAAAAATAATGAAATTAAAAGTCCCTCAAAGAAATGGCTCAACCAAAATACCCTACAATGAAACATACAAGCCCTGAGTTTATAAGTAGTTTTTCAGCTTCTGATTTTTTAATAGACATAGATAACCAGGGATGGCAAAGCAATTGGTTATAGTCTCAAATATGAATGATGAATCCCCAAACAACAAACAGGTACATATATAACGATCAAGCAAAATCAACTGGAGAAAGAAGGAACTGGACTCAGAGGGACTTATGTTCCTCTTAACTTGAAATATTAGAAGTTGGAAGGCAATTTTCCACTTTGAATGTTATGCCCAGGCAAACACTTAGTTTTGAACATAGCACTTTTAGATTTGAAAAATCCCAAAATATGTCCTCCTCTCCCAAGTACCCTTTTCCAGCAAATAAGTAGGGCATATCTTTCACCAAAATGGAGGAGTATATAAGAAAGAAGAAGGCTCAGAATAAATATCACATAGGATCCAGCAAAAAAGAGAGGTGAAGGAAATCCCCAGAATAATGATAAAATAAACTCTTGGCACATTCTACTTTAAAGAGTTTTGGAAGGTTTTTTTTTTCCTTTAATTTTTGTTGTTGCCAAGAAGATGGAATTTATAGAATACATGATATATGTGAGTGTATTTAGAAGAGATTTTACATGGCAAAGTATAAGTATATAAAAAGCTAAGAGGAAAAGCAAAACACAACTGTTAACTATGTTGGTTTAACCAAAATGATGTAAGGGAAGGATGGGTAGATAGCAATAGAATATGTGTATCTATCTGTGTAAGTTTGGGGAAAGTAAAAGAATCATGTCTTACTCTCACAGCAAGATGTGGATTCTATATAAAACTAAAAAAGTGACAATGTAATAATTTTATTTAGAGTTGCATCATATAATACATTAGTCACTGCTACATGGGGCTATAGAGCAATTGAAACGTGGCAAGTGTCATACACTGCTGGTGGGACTGCAAATTGGTGCAGCCAATATGAAAAGCAGTATGGAGAATACTTGGAAAACTAGGAATAGAACCATAATTTGACCCAGCTATCTCACTTCTCGGTCAATATGCAGGAGACTTAAAAACAGCATACTACAGGGACACAGCCACATCAATGTTTATAGAGGCACAGTGCACAATAGCTAAACTGTGGAACCAACCAAGATGCCCTTCAGTGGATGAATGGATAAAGAAAATGTGGTATAAATACAAAATGGAATATTATTCAGCATTAAATGAGAATAAAATCATGGCATTTGCAGGTAAATAAATGGAGCTGGAGAATATAATGATAAGTGAAATTAGCTAATCCCCCAAACCAAGTGCCAAATGATTTCTCTGATTTAAGGATGCTGATTCATAATATGCTGCAGGGGAGGAGGGGGATGGGAGAATTAAATGAACTCTAGATAGGAAAAAGGGGAAAAGTGGAGGGAGGGGAAGGGAGGGGGCATAGGGATAGGAAAGATGGTGGAATGCAAAAGTCATCATTACCCTAAGTACACATATAAAGATACTAAGAATGTGACTCTACTTTGTGTAAAACCAGAGATGTAAAAAATTGTGCTCTATATGTGTAATATGAATTGTAATGCATTCTGTTGTCATATAACAAATTAAAATTTTTTTAAAAATTTAAAATGTGGTGAGTGCAATTAAAGAACTGAATTTTTAAATTATTTAATTTGAACCAATTAAAATGTTAATCACCAAATTGTCATTTTAATTCCATATCTTATCCATGCTTATATTATTGTTATTAATACATATTATACAAATTAATGGGTTTTACTGTGATATTTCCACACATGCATATATCTCACATTGACTATGTCCATACACTCATCTACTCTTTCTTCTCCTTGTCCCAAGCTCCTTCCCAGTTACTAATAATCCTTCTCTTACTTTCAAGTTGTTTCCACTTGCAGAAAAATAAAAATTAAAATAAAAAAAACATATAAACAGGCAATACTTCTTTTTGTCTCTCTGTGTCTGGCTTATTTTACTTAATATATCTTCCAGCTTCATTCATCTTCCTGCAAATGACAGGATTTTCTTTTTCTTTATGTCTAAGTAATACTCTATTGTATATGTATACATATTTTATTTACCCATTCATCTGAGCTGACTCTATATCTTGGGTACTGTGAATAGTGCCACAAACAACCTAAGTATATATTTGTCACTATAGTATGTTGACTTCATTTCCTTCGTGTATATAACTGGAAGTGGGAGAACTGGATCCTATGGTAGTTCTAGTTGTAGTTTATTCAGGAATCTCCAGAATATTTTCCATAGTAGCTGCTTATTTATGTTCACATCAACAGTATATAGGGTTCCTTTTTCTCCACATCCATGCCAGCACTTCTTATTTATTTTTTCCACGATAGCAATTCTAACTGGAATCAAGATGGGATCGCACTGTAGTTTTGAATTGCATTTCCCTGATGGTTAAAGATATTGAGCATTTTTTAAATATATTTATTGGCCATTTTACTTCTTTTGAGAAATGTCTGTTCAGCTCATTTGCCTATTTGTTGATTGGATTATGTGGGGTTTTATTGCTGTTGTTTAAGTTCTTTATACATTGTGGATATTAATCATCTGTTAGACCAATAGCTGACAAAAATTTCTCCTGATCTGTCGGTTGGCTCTTCAATAGCCTTTTAATTTGATGTAATACCATTTGTTAATTGTTGTGTTTGTTTGCTGTTCTTTGGGAGTCCTATCCAGGAAATTGTTGCTTGTACCAATATCTTGTTTCCTCTAGTAGTTTTAATTTTTCAGGTCTTACGTTAAGATCTTTATTAATTTTGAGTTTATTTTGGTACAGGGTTAGAGATAGGGGTCTAGATTCAATCTTCTTCATGTGGGCATTCAGTTTTCCTTGTACCATTTCTTGATTAGGCTATCCTTTTTCCAGTATATGCTTTGGACACTTTTGTCGAGAATCTGCTGGCTGAGGATGCATGGATTTATTTTGTTCCATTGGTCTACATGTATGCTTTTATATCAATACCAGGTTGTTTTATTACAATGGCTCTACTGTATATCTTGAAATTAAGTATTGTAATGCCCCCAGTTTTGCTCTATTTTCCTATGATTGCTTTGGCTATTCAGTATTTTGTACTTCAATATATATTTTAGATTTTTTTTCTAGTTCTTTGAAGAATTTGGGGGGGATTTTGATGAAAACTGCATTGAATCTATAGTATGCCTTTGAAAGTATGGATATTTTAATAATACCAGCGATTCCAATCCATGAATATGAGAGATGTTTCCACCTTCTAACATCTTCAATTTCTTTCTTCAGTGTTTTGTAATTTTCATTGTAATGTTTTTTCACATCCTTAGTTAGGTTTATTCCTAGTTATTTTATTTTTTTGTGGCTATTGTGAATGGGATTAATTTCCTGATTTTTTTTCTCAGCAAGGCCATTATTGAGGTACAGAAAATCTACTGATTTTTGTATGTTGATTTTATATCTTGCAACTTCACTGAATTCTTTTAATGGTTTTAATAGTCTTTTGGTGGAATCTATAGGATTTTCTATTATAGGATCATATTTGAAAACAGGGATAATTTGACTTCCTCCTTTCTTTTTTGTGTGCTTTTTATTTCTTTCTCTAGCCTAATTTGTTCTGGCTAAAATTTTGATACCATATTAAATAAGAGTACCATATTAAATAATAAATAGAAACCCTTGTCTTGTTCTTAATCTCAGAGTAAATGCTTTCAATTTTTCCTCATTCAGTATAATGTTGGCTATGGGTTTGTCATATATAGCCTTTATTATGTTGAGGTAAGATCCTTTAATCCATAGTTCCTTTAGGGATTTTGTCAAGAAGGAGTGCTGAATTTTGTTGAATTCTTTTTATTCATATATTAAGAGCATCATGTGATTTTTTTATCTTTCAGTCTATTTATGTGTTGTATTATATTTACTGATCTGCATATGTTGAAGCATCCTTGCATCCCTGGAATAAAATCACCTTGATCATCAAGCATGATTTTTTAATGTGTTGTTGAATTTGACTTACAAGTGTTTTGTTGAAGACTTTTGCACCTATGTTCATCAAGGATATTGGTCTATAGTTTTCTCTTTTTGTTGTATCCTTGTCAAGTTTTGGTAGCAGGATAATGCTGGCCTTGTAGAATTAATTCGGAAGGATTCCTTCACTTTCAATTTAAAGAATGGTTTTTGAGAACAATGACGGCACTTCTTCTTTAAAAATTTGGCAAAGTTGGGCATGGTGGAACATGTTTATAATCCCAGAGACTTTGGAGGTTGAGGCAGGAAGATGGTAAATTTGGGGCAGCATGAGCAACTTAGAGAGACCCTCAGGAACTTAACAAGACTGTATCAGAACTTAAAAAAGGGTTGGGGATGTAGCTCAGTGGTACAACACCCCTGAGTTCAATTCCCAGTATGTGCCCCCACCGGCCCAATGAAATTTGGTAAATTTTATCAGTGGAGCCATCTGGACCTGAGCTTTATATTTTCTTGGGAAACATTTTATTACTAATTCAATCTCCTTACTTGTTACTGGTCTATTTAACTTTTTAATATCTTTTTGGTTCAATTTTAGTAGGTCATATGTGTCTAGAAATTTATCCAATCCTTCTATATTTTCCAATTTATAGGCATATAGTTTTTCAGAATATAGTATTCTGCAAAGATATTTTGAGTTTCTGTGGTATAGGTTGTAATGTCTCCTTTATCATCTCTAATTTTATTTGGGTCTCCTCTTTCTTTTTAGTTTACCTAAAGGTCTCTCAATTCCATTTATGTTTTCAAAAAAGCAACTCTTCATATCACTAATCCTTTTTACTATTTTGGAGACTCTGTTTAATTTACTTCTACTCTCATCTTTATTTTTCTCATCTATGCTTTCCTTATGCCAAATTCGGATTTGGTTTGTTCTTTTTTTTAAGACCTTGAGATGGATGCATATTATGCTATTTGAGATTCATTCTCTCTCTCTCTCTCTCTCTCTCTCTCTCTCTCTCTCTCTCTCTCTCAGTTTTTTCATTGCCATGACCAAAATGCCTGACAAGAACAATTTAATGAGGAAAAGTATATTTGAGAGCTCAAGGTTTCAGAGGTCTTAGTCCATAGATGGCCGATTCCATTGTTAGGGCCTGAGGTGAGGCAGAATATCATGGTGGAAGTGTGTGGTATGGCAGGGTATGGCTCAGTACATGATGATCAGGAAGCACAGAGAAAGTGACACTCTACTCACCATGGACAAAATATATACCCGAAAGGCACACTCCCAGGGATCCACCTCCTCCAGCCATACCCCAAAGGCACATTCCCAGGGACCTACCTCCTCTAGCCATACTCCAAAGGCATATTCCCAGGGACCTACCTCCCCCAGCCATACTCCAAAGGCACATTCCCAGGGACCCACCTTCTCCAGCCATAACCTACCTGCCAACAGTTACCATCCAGTTAATCCCTATCAGATGATTAATGCACTGATTAGGTTAAGGGTCTCATAACCCAATCATTTCACCTTCAAACCTTCTGGCATTGTTTCACACATGAACTTTTGGGGGATACCTCACAGTCAAACCACAACATAGGCACTCATTGCTATAAACTTTCTTGTTAAATTTTCTTCTTAGTACTGCTTTTGCTGTAACTCACAGGTTTTGGTGTGTTTCCATTTTTGTTTGACTTGTTCAGTCTCCATGTGTCTATAATTTCTTTTGCTGTTGATATCTAGTTTCATTCCATTGTGGTTACAGAAGTTGCAGGATATTATTTCATTTAAAGAAAATTGTTAAGGGGGCTGGGGTTGCAAAGTGGTAGAGCACTTGCCTTGAATACACGAGGCCCTGAGTTCGATCCTCAGCACCATATAAATATTTTTTTTTAAATGTTAAGACTTGCTTTCTGGTCTAATATATTATCCAATTAAAATTTGAAGAGCTTATACTCAATTCAGTTATTGCAAAGCTTTTAACTGCATTTGGAATAAATAGGGTATGTGAATTTTCTTTTTAAAATTTAGGGAATCTAAATAGATCAAACATTTCTATTGAAAACATAACATTCAAATTGAGATATTCTGCAGGGGTAAACTACATACCAGATTTTTTAAAAAATTAATAGGGGGCTGGGGATGTGGCTCAAGCGGTAGCGCGCTCGCCTGGTATGCGTGCGACCCGGGTTCGATCCTCAGCACCACATACCAACAAAGATGTTGTGTCCGCCGAGAACTAAAAAATAAATATTAAAAATTCTTTCTCTCTCTCTCTCTCCTCTCTCACTCTCTCTTAAAAAAAATTAATAGGAAAAAGTGCAAAATATCTCATTAAATTTTTGCATTGAACACATCTTGAAATGATAATATTTTGGATAAATTGAGTTGAATAAAATTTGTTTTCCCCTATTCTTTGATTTTTTTTTGTACTGAGGATTGAACCAAGAGGCATTTAACCAATGAGCTAAATCCCCAGTCCTTTTTATATATTATTTAAAGACAGGGTATTGCTGAATTGCTTGGGGCTTCGCCAAGTTGCTGAGGCTGGCTTTGAACTCAAGATCCTTCTACCTTAGCCTCCCAAACTGCTGGGATTACAGCGTGGGCACCATGCCTGGCTTTTTTTTGGTTTAATGTTACTACTAGAACACTTATCATTCACATATGGACTTCTCATATTTCTACCACACAATCTGAATTAGGCTAATGGCATAACATTAATTAACAAATGAACCACTAAAATTGATGAAAGTTACTTCTAGGAAAAAGTTATAGGGCATAGAAGAGGTCAAGGGACCAGTGTTTTAAATATTATTTGGGATCATATTGTACTATACAATAGAAATATTATTATAGTATTATTTAACTCTAATCTTAATTAATTTGTATAATTTAATGAAGAAATGAACAAGAATGGAAAAGCAATTTCTTAACACTTTTGCAGCCTCAGAGAACTACACCTGTGTTCTTTTTACTTGATATCCCTTTTTGGAGAAAAAGTAACATCAGAATTAATGTTTTTGGAAGAACTAAGATGCTTAGAATCTACCCAGTACCGATAAACCATATGTCCACTCTGCCATCTCAGTGTGTGCATTTGCTAGCAAATTGTACTTTGTGCAAATTTTCTTTCTCACAGAAAGGTGTTGAGGTTTAGGAACTAAAGGTACAAAACACTAAACATTTAATTTTCTAAAACATTCAAGCTGTGTAAATAAATCAAACCCCATAATGGGTTAGCATTAAGGTATAAAACTTCCTTTATTATCTCCTTCAACTCTACAATCCTGTTCAGAGAAACCATAGCATATTTTCTAAAATCAACTATTTCTGCTAATCAAGAAAGGAGAGAAACTCTGAGACTCTGCCACTCCAGTGATTAAAAAGTTTGGATTTCTTATGTTTCTGGTCAGCTTTGGTACTGTAGTAATTAGAAATGATTTTCTTGATTTTTCTTCAGTCTTTCTAGGCAGAAGTACTCTCAAGAGGGAGAGGTGACAATTTGCAGTTCAGCTAACAGGCACGATAATGCATTTGAAATAGCAGTCTCCTAGAGAATTGTAAGCTGTAAACTGTAAAGGGAACTGAAAAAAATTTATGTAGGAAAATGGAGAAAAACATTGGAAAAAACGCCCATGACTCTACTCTTCTCCTCTTCACTTTCCCTTTCTTGCCAAATCTAGCTTTCCATTCAAAAGTGCTATTATGATAAGGAGAGAAGGCTTATCCTTATCAATTTAGTGTGTATTTGCATTTGAAATAGATTTTATCTAAATTTCATTTACATTTTTGTAATCATTTTAATATTTGACCTCTATACTTTCAGAGGAATTTTAATGTGAGAAAAACTGCAATTTGTATACGGGGTAAAAGCGGGAGTTCATAATCCACTTGAATCAAACCGTGTAATATGATGTATTAAGAACTATGTAATGTTATGAACGACCAATAAAAAAAAAAAAATAATGTGAGAAAAACTTAGGGGTCCCAAAGGAGGAACAGAGAGATGACTAAAAAGTCAAAATGGTAAAGCCTATTTAGACAAGTGACAAAGATAACAGAAGGCAAGTGAACACTGGCCTTCAAAGAAACCCTCAACTTGGGAATAGTATAAATGAGGGGTAGAGCATCGATCAAAGGGAGATTTGTGATCAGTGGAAGTCATTAGTGCTTGGAATACTTTACCACAAAGGTTGTAAAATTTCCTTCTTTTATGGCCTTTAGCAACAGGAAAAAAATGTGTATTTTGTAGAGAATTTAATATGGATTTGGAAAAGATAGAGAAATTAATCATATGAATTTTCTTAAGGTCTTTTTCAGCCATAGGATTCCCTGATTGTTTACCCATTTGAAATTACTTATTTAATACTTACTATAGGCCAAAATTTGTTTTGAACTCTGGAGAGACAAGAGTGATCAAGGATGACCATCCCATACCCCTGAATCTTATTAAAAGCTTTCTCCAGCATTTAATATCAAATTTAAAGCTCAGATTTATAAATGTGTTGGACTAGGTAATCTCTAATATTCTTTTGGTTTGAAAATTCAAGATAGATTGACAAGGGTATTTTTCATAAAAGGCAGAGGGAGAAGCATAACCCAGAAGAAGCCAGTTCTGAAATTAATTAACAGGCTAAATTTTATTTGTAATTTTTAAAATTTCTTATCTTCTTTATCCACAAAAGTCAATGTTTAGAAATGTGGCCATTTTAAAATCTTTTCAGGTATAACATTTAGAAATCTATAAAGACATTATTCTTGGGGCTGGGGTTGTGGCTCAGCTGTAGAGCACTCTCCTAGCTCATGAGGGGTGCTGGGTTCGATTCTCAGCACCACATAAAAATAAAATAAAGGTGTTATGTCCAACTACAACTAAAACAAAATATTTTTTAAAAAGACCTTATTCTTGCAAATCACTTAATAATAATGGTGATTTTATTCCACAAACCTGGAACTATGTTGCCCTTGAAGCTTCTGACACATATTTGAAAAACACCTGGTCAGTGTTGAAACACCTGCCTAAAGCCGACTTCTCATGGTTAAAACATGCAAATTTCATGATAGGTTCCATTTTGCTCTTCAACCTCTTGCTTCTATTTTGAAAAAGAAGAGAAAAATTCTGCTACAACAGTTCTTCAGAAAGGATAAAGGCAGCCCTAGTTGGTAACAATTAACTCAAGTAACTCTGAACAAGCAAGACAGATGTGACCTATTGAAAAGTCAGATGTTTATGATGTCAGTCCAAAAGCAGTTTTCTGTGGGTTCAGGTAGCCTTTATCCTATGCTCTGATAAGACTGGTGTTCACCTTTATCTTTCATCCTCACTGAGAATAGGAAGTGAGAACAGAATCAAACATACATAGTGACTGGGAAGTCTTTAGGAAATAGGTATTGAAGACCTGAGAGAGAAGCCAAGGTTTCCTGGGGTTTTATTCTTCATAGAATTTGTTGTATCCAAAATGAAGGAATTATGATATAAGAAAGATGGGGCTATTCCTCAGGATATCCTCTTCTGGGAAAGCTCACTCAATATAAATTGGTCTTTGGGTAAATAAATGGTATCCTGACCTCCTCATCTCTCATATTCAAAACAATGATAAGGTTCAGTTCAAAATAACTGCCATAGGTCTGCTTCCATCCCACATTAAATTAGAAACTGTGCAAAAAAACCAAGCTACTTAGGAGCTTTCAATGATGGATAACGGATTCCCACTTTCCTGTCATAAAGTTAATCTAGTGTATTGGGTGAAAGTGTGGTAGTTCAGGATTGGCTTCAAATCTCAGCTCTGATACTTACTAGTGCCCAAGACAAGAAATCTCATACCCTTATGCCTAAGTTTCCTCATTTCTAAAGCCAACATCACAATTATATGTTATATGCTGAATTGTGTCCACCCAAAATTCATATGTTGAATTCTTAATTCCTAGTATCTCAGAATGTAAACTTACTGAGCGATACAGTCTTTAAGGAAGAGATTAGGTTAAAATGAGGCCACTAGGGTCGGTCCCTAATCCAATATGACTGTCCTTATAAGAAGAGGAAGATACACTGGTCTGTGAGTGCACAGAGGAAAAGATATATGAAGAGTTGGCAAGAAGGAAGCTATGTATAAACCAGGGAAAGAGGCCCCAGAGGAAACCAACCCTGCTGGCACCTTGGACTTTCAGTCTCCAGAACTGAGAAAATACACTTCTCTGTTTAAGCCACCCAGTCTGTGGTATTTTGTAATGTTAACCCAAGCAACTACGAGAGAGTAACATTACTATAAGAATTAAATTAGCTGATCTATGTATAATGCCTGAAATAATGACTGATCCACAGTTTAAACTGTATGTTAGGTTTCTTAAGTGGAATAACAAAAAGAGTTAATTTGAGGTTGATAGCCTCTTTGATTCATGACCTTTTGGTATAGAAATCAGGACTCCTTCAGTTCTTGCTAAAGACTTGGATCAAAGTAGAACCCAGATTATTCCCTGAAGCAGATTGTAGATGCTTGGTTTTCCTATAAGAATGTTGTGACTGGCTTTTTGCTGGGCACAGGAACACATGTTCAGTTTTAGCCACTATTTTCTCTAAGAAATTTTCTTTTCTTTCTTTCTTTCTTTTTTGTTTTTTCTTTTGCCCTGGGATTGTGAATGCTTCTGGTGAACATTAGTTTAACTTTATTATGTACCATCACAACCTATCAGTTTGTAATAACACAAGTTTCATAGATCATATATATCAGACACTGTTGAATATAAAAATATAATGATTTTAGCACATGTGAATTAATTTTTTCTAACTCTATTAGATTAAAAATGCAGGGGGCTAAGCAAAAAATAGGTTAGGGCTTTACTGGAGAGTATTCTTTTTAATGAGGGAGTGTTGCTTTTTATTCAGGAGCCACTGATGGTACATACTTTCTACTAACCTAATGAAGTTGCTTTATGTCTACTACATTTAATATTACTAATCCCATATAATGATGCTTTCTTTCTGGAAATGATTAAAATGATTTGTTCATATTCCTCTGGAAGTCTGGAAATGATATTGCAAGCTCTATTCTGATTTGAAGAGTATAAAATGGATGTGTCTCCCCAAATCTGCCTAGTCCTCCACCTGTCAAAGTATATCAAGGATAGCATTCCTAGTAGAACCTATTATTTAACTATGAATACATCATATGGATGAGTTATCATCACGAATGATTCAATATTACCTCACCTTTTTTTTAACAAAACAAATGGCTATGATAATCCCCACTTTGCACAATTTAATGACTTGTTTATAAGGACAAATAAAATCATGCATAACCACACACTATTGTTTGTTTAGCACTTACTTATGTATTTCCTCATTTAAATTCTCAAATAACATCATGAAGTAGATAACTTGATTAAACTATACCCATGTTTTATGGAGGAATAAACTAGTACTTACAGAAGTTAACTAACTGGCCCCAAATTTAAACAAGTAACAAATGGCACAGCTTGAAGATTATAATTTAGTTCTCAGCTCAAAGGCCATCTCCTTAGAGTGACTTTTCCTAATTCCTGTCATCTGAGGCACTGAGCACTCCATATGAGTCATTCTATAACATATAACCCATTATTTCATTTTATTTTCTTCATAGCACTCATCACATCTAAAATTGACATTTATTTATTTTTTGTCTCATTTTCCTGAGTAGAATATAAGCTCCATGAGAGCCAAGAGCTTATCTGTATTTTCTACTACTGTGTCTCCAGTCTCTAGAAAGTGCCTAGTGGGATGGAATAATTGTAGAATGAATTGACACTTGTCTGAACATAAAGCTGTTTGGTAAATTGGTGAAATCTAGTTAACTCCAAGGTCTTGCCATCATTATCTGAGCTTGGTCAATTAATCATAGTAGATAGGCCTGGGAAAACCCAGGCAATGTTTTAACTAGGAAAAGTGGTTGGACACAAATCCCCAGTGTTGTAACATAAGTAGGATTTTTCAGTCAGGGGTAAGAGGGCTGGAATGTCTTTATTTGGGGGTGCGGGTAGCAAAACTATTCTATATAGTACATATGATATGGGTAAGTATTGTTCTACATTTGTCAAAACATGCAGAATGCACAATGCTAAAAGGGAAGCTTAGCATAAACTACTGATATGGGTGATTGGTATGTCAATGTGGTTTATCCGCTGTCACAAACACACTGCTCTGGTATGGGACGGGGATACTGAAGAGGTTGCACACGGGGGATATAAAAGAACTCTCTCTACTTTCCCCTTGACTCTTCTGTGAACCTAAAATTGCCTTAAAAACTGGTATCTTTTTTTAAAAAATGACATGATTTATCATCAATGAAGGAAACTGAGTCATAGAGGGATTGTAACTTTCTTAGACAAATGAACCAGGTAGTGGCAGAAGCTCTTGGTTGCACTGCCTACTACCCTACAAGTACATGAGAAAAAAAAAAAAGGAATATAAACCAGTCTAGGAAGCTCATTTTGAAATACATCATGATAAGGTGTCTGATCCCAGAGCAGCTCTTTCCAGGAAGCTTTCCTGTATTTTCTCTTTTGAATCAAAGACAAATATCAATCTTAGTTCCTTCATTCACCTCTGGCTGCCAGTGGTTATTTGGGAAAGTGGACCACATCCATTTCTCCAAGTAAGAACATCTGTGTGGAGGAATGAATTAATTGAAGAAACACCATCCTCCCTGAGCTGCAGCCTTCTCCACTCTCTCCCAGTTTGGGGTGGTGGATACCTAGGCTGCAGCCAGGCAATTCATTTTTGCCAGGCCTGTAGACCCCTCAGTGCTTTGGATGCTGCTGCCATTTTGGTTCTACCTGCCATCTTGGAATGTAAAGGGAGAGATAATTTCATAAAAACAGAGGAAAGATCAGTCCAGTGGACAAAGGGGAGGGACTGGTAGGAAGGAGGGATGGGAAATGGGAAGAACACTGGGATGAATCTGACCAAACTTTCATATGCACATATCTGAATATATCACACTGAATAAATCACAACATCAAGTACATCTACAAGACACTACTTAAAGAAAACTGTAAATAAATTTCAGAAAGATCATTAGAGTAGGGGAAAGAAGTAGGGAGAGAAAAAATGGGGAAGGAGGAAGTGCTAGGTACTGAATTAGAGTAAATTATATTCCATGCTTTTATAATTATGTCAAAACGTATCCTAATGTTATATATAGCTAAAAAGAATAAATAAAGGGAATAAAACACCAAGGGAGACAAAGTATGTAAAGGGAACAAACACTAACTCACTTTATCCAATTCAAAACTAATAAAATGTAGTAAGACTTGCTGAAAATAAAAAGTATTAGACTATGATTTTCCCTATGATAGGTGCAAAACACTCTCAGAGGGACCTTTATGTTGGTGAGAAACAGGATTATGAGACAAATCATAACCTCTTTGAACCTCAGAAGTGGTTTAATTGGGAGGAAATATCTGCCCTGTAAAAGTTCACAGAATCAACAGGAAGATCAAATGAAATAATGCATATGAAAGTGCTTCTCAAGATTTAAAGTCCTGTGATATAAATAAGGTGGGATTATTATGTTAATTTGATCTACTTAAGTTTCCATTTCAAATGGCTAACATACAATTTATTTTCTGGAAAGTCTTTCCATAATCATATGATTATGGAAACTCTCCAAATGGTATTGGTTTATTGAATCAAACTCAGAGCTAGATATACCGGTCTTTGCAAAGGAGCAAGTAAAAAGAAGACTTAATTGTGGTGGTCTCTGTGTAAGGGAACCTGAAAAGATGGAACGGTGGTGGATAATCTAGAATAACAGGCAGATTCAATTTTCATTGTGCAGTTGTGCAGTTTTTTATTGTTAGAAATTTAAAAGAAAACACATTTACACAATATCTTAGAGGAAACACAAGAAACAAAGCAATAAGGTGACAAATAAGTGTGATCCTGATCATAGTTACCTAAGGCAAGAAGCTTTCAAACAGAAGGTGAGACCAACTCTTGTTCTCTGTCTTAATTGGATTGGCATTCTTGGTATCTCCAGAGTGCTTCATGATCATTTTTGTTTTGGTACTTATAGTAGACACTTTGTAGTGCAGTTGTCCCATTTGTAATTTTCTTTTCTCTGAAAATGATTCAGGATATAAAGTACTTATTCTTATTTTTTCTGCTCATTGCTGATTGGCTTATGGGTAGATGTTAAAATTGGGAAGCTCTACTCTAGAAAGATTTGTGAAATGCATCTGAGACTTTTCTGTAGCTGTATTGCTTCTGGCCTCCTTAAATTGGTTCTTCAATAATTCTAAGAAACATTCTAGTGACATTTCAATAAGCATCTTCCTTCCATTGTGCACTGTTTAACATTGCTCCAGGTCAGTGAGAGTGATTCTAGCTTTTAAAAATCCTGCATCTAGGCTGAGAACAGTTACCCTTCTCCAATGTTACATTGACTGTTATGTACATACACAGCTCACATAAAGATCTTGTGAAATGTAGATTATGATTCAGTAGATATGTGGTTGAGCCCAAGAAGCTTAATTTCCAATCACTTCCTAGGAAATGTTGATCTCACTAAACTATGGATCGCCTTTGAGTAGCAAAGTTCTGGTATGGTTTCTGTTGCTTAAAACCAAAAGAAATGTACACATTATCTTTTCCCTGAATGCAACCCAATCTTGTAAAGCTCTACTCACTTTTCCACCTAATCAGATCTTACTCATCATTCAAGAACTGATTATATTCTTGTTTGTCATTATGAAAACATCCTTAAATCATTATAACCCCCTCTCTCCTTGTTGATGGCCCATGGCACACATTGCCTCCATCAAGTAGGATGTCATTTAATTGTCTTAGATATAGTCCACTTAAAAATACTGGGCCATATTAAATGGAAAATTACAGAAATAAATCATAAGTTTTAAATAACATAGTCTATTGTAATAATTTTTAATTTTATTACTTCTCAAACTCTAATTTATAAACTAAACTTTGTCATAGGTATGTATAGGATAAAACATAGTATATATAGGACTCAGTACCATTCAGTTTCAATTACCCACTGGGGGGCTTGAAATGTATCTCCTTGTTGAAGATATATATATTTGTGTGTGTGTGATATATATATATATATATATATATATATATATATATTTGTGTGTGTGTATACACACACACAAATACATATATCTTCAACTTATCATGACATCCAGCACAATAATAAGAACATGGCAGATATTTAATAAATGCTTGTTGAAATGAAGGCATGTGGAAAAGGAAAATGTGACTACCACCATTATGTAGGGCATGTAAAGCTAAAAATAAAAAGTAGAAGATATCAAAAAGCAGATTGGAAGAATGACCTAACAAGGCTTATAATCATGGGTCCCAGAGAATAGATATATTTGCATAAGTTTTTGGCAAGGATAGCAGTTCATTGCCCAGGAAGAAACGATGGATCTGGACATGCATATGCTCAGGTCATATGTGCAAAGCCCTACTACCTCAGAGTGCTCATATGCCTTTTGGCAGAGATATTATCAGACATACCCCTGGGCTCAGGAGTTTGATTCAAAACAAAGGAAGAAGGAAGAAAATAAAATGCTAGAAATGAAAGCTACCATAGAGATCATCTTTTATCCAATCTTCTCATTTTTAAGGATGAGGAATATGTAGCTCAGAAGTAATCTAGCTAGAGATAGACAAATCTTAGCCTCAAAGTCAGATCTCCAACTGAAAGATGACACTGTTCTATGGCTGACACCATTTTTTGAGAATCCTTAATCTATATAGAACCCCCCCTTTCTAATAATATCTTTTGTTGCCTTTATTAGAACTGGAGGATTCTGGCATCTTAGTTAAAGTGTCATGAAGTGGCAGAAGTAATCAGGCCCTGTGATGTGTGGGAAAGAGGTTGATGCATAAATGAATGTAGCCTACTGCATACTGACATCTGTTCTCCTGACTCCAGTTCTCTCTTTGGTTTCAGTGATGCCCCATTACCTAACATGCATTTAATTCCACCTAACTTCCTTGTTTTGCTCTATTTTGGTATGAGTCAATTACAGTTTTTTCAATGATGAAAGATTTGGATGAATAAAAAATGAAATGAGCAAATTCCTCTTGAATGGTGAGGTTCCAGCCATGCCCCCACCTACTAAGACCACTAGTACTTCATATGCTCTGCTCTTCCCTACGCAGTGCTTAGTAGGTTGGCTAACTAAAATGGAGTACTAAATTTTCTATGCTACTTCATGACTTAAAGCAGTGTTAGAGGAACTGGGTCGACTTCCTTGTGAAACAGGTACATGAAGCCCTTCCAGAAAGTCTGTGTGTTGTAAAGAGAAAAGGAAAAATGAAAACAATAACAAACCCCCAAGCCAAACCAGTTTCTAGCTGTGAATTCATTTCTGCATGTGGTATAGAAATAATATCTGAAAATTAAGAGGTGACCATTTTGCTTTAGAGATATTTGGGAATCTTTTCTTTGAAACTGTATTGTATTCTGCTTAGTGGTAAAATTAAAAGGAAGAAAAATTGAGCAGAAGGATCCAAGAAAAATAAAATTCTGATTTTTTTCAAATAAGCATGGCTCAAATGGTAAAAGGACATCATAGTTTCTTGTTCTTTAATTTGTCTTGCTCTCATTTAAATAGCTGTATTGGGGGCTGGGGATGTAGCTCAAGCGGTAGCATGCTGGCCTCGCATGCTTGCGGCCCGGGTTCGATCCTCAGCACCACATACAAACAAAGATGTTGTGTCTGCCGAAAACTGAAAAATAAATATTAAAAATTTTCTCTCTCTCTCTCTCTCTCTCTCTCTCTCTCTCTCTCTCTCTCTCTCTAAAATATATATATATATATGTATTGGTATATTCTAGCTTAATTTCATGATAAATAACACCAATATTTCTTAACAAATCAAAGATTTTTGGAAAAATAAGAGCCATCAATGTGAGCTAGCTTGATAAGGGTGGTTACTGATTAAATTTACTTAAAAATCAGAATCAGTCTCTGTTTAAAAAAGACAAAGGAAAGATTCTGAGTGAGTTAGTGTAAACAATTTTGCTATAGTATACCATTACTTCAAAAAGATAGCAACTTCAGGTTTAAAACCTAGATAAATCTTATACTCTGTCTTTATAAGATGAAATCAAATAAAGCAAACCGAAAACCTTGATGTCCTCTAGAATGGTTATTTATGTAGTAAACACACCTTTGCCATAGTGAGGCACATTAGAGAATAATTAAACTCATGGGGTCATCTCTATTTTGAAACTACCTTGATTTAATGCTGCATAGGGAAGTAATTAGATGAATTTGAAACCATAGTCTTAGGGGAGAAAAATAGGGCAGAATGTATTCCAAGAAGGAATTGCAGGCAGCCTCAGCTACCACTATTATACAGAAAAGAGTCTAAATATAAAAGTGGAGAAAGAACAGGCTGTGGAGTACTTTGTTCTCAGTAGCATGCAGTCTGGCTTTTTGGTGTCTAGTGTCTCTGCTTGCAAATTCTGGGAACTCCCCCACTTCAGAATCAGGAAGTACTTTGTAAAGAACCAAATTCTATTTCCACAGTGGAGAGATTGTAAACTTGGATATATAGGGGCTTGGGCTTTAATGCATTTTTTATTACCTTTCCCTCCAGTTATCCGTATGCCCATATTCCTGACACAAGTTTGGAATGTATAACTGGAAGGACAAAATAATTCCCACATTCCACAAATAACAAAATCCTGTATGGAAGCAGTAATCATTCAGTGGTTAATCACTTAAGTGATTTAAGTCCTGAAATCAAGTAGACCTGGGTTCATATACCCATTCTGCTGTGTACCAGTTAGATTTAGCTCCTAGTTCTATTCGCCTCTTAACTCATGCCTCAGGCCCATTGAGAGCAGGAACTGGGTTATAAGTAATTAACTGAAAGTACCTTTTTGCCCCAAACTCTTAACATGTTGTCATAGAACCTGAAGCTCTTACCCCAGCAGGTGGGGTAAGAAGCAGAGCTATAGGTTATCACCATAAAATGGCCTCATCTGTATTTGCAGTTCCTGAGGCTTGGGAAAATTTGAATTTGGGAAGCATTAGTTTATGGTTCTCTCTCTTTTTTGAAGGTGGGGGCTGTCTAATTACCTTTTGAAGCTTTGGTATAGGGCCTGGAATTTAACAAGTATGTTAGTCAGATTTTCATCGCTGTGTCCAAAATACCTCCCCCAAACCACTTAGAGTAGGAAAAGTTTATTTAGGCTTATGGTTTCAGAGGTTCAGCCCATGGTTAACTCCATAGCTCTGGGCCTGAGATGAGGTAGAATATCATGGTGAAAGGGGATGGCAGAGGGAAGCTGCTTAGCTTATGGTGGCAGGAAAGCAGAGAGGAAGGGAAAGGGCCCAGGGATAAGATATATTCCTCAAGGGCATGCCATCAGTAATTTATTTCTTCCGACCTACTGAGAATTAGCACCATTAATCCCTTCAAATTATTAATCCAATAAATGTGTTACTCTACCCAATTACATAATCTAATCATTTCACTTCTGTGCAATTTTGTATTGTCTCATGCATGAGCTTTTGGGGGACATCTCATATCTAAACCTTGCTGAGTGAAAGAGGAGAGCACTGCATATGAGGCAGAGAGCTAGGGTATTCCAGGAGAATTGGTCTATGTTTCCTGTGTTCTCCAAGACAATAACTAAGGAGTGTAGGGCAGAGTGATGCTAAGGAAATATTACAGTGAATCAAAACAGGTTCAACCTAGAGTTGAAAGCACAGTTATGTATGCCACTGCCTTCATTAAATCCAGTTGCTTTAGTCATGAACACATATAGTCATGTGCTTATATGTGCTCATGACTAAAGAAAGTGGATTTAATGTTCATTGGACAAAGTTCAATGTATTAAATAAAAAATGAGAAAGAGTCATAGGTCTTTTTGGTGAGCCACTATCACTTTGGGTTCTTTTGAACATTCTTTTCCCATTTGACCCACTTTTCCTTCCTGGTGCATTTTCTTCAAGCCTCTGGAAGGCATTTCTATTTGCACTGCTTCCTTGGCTATGGGGAGAATAGCTTGGTGACCTGTGGATATCTCCATGACCCAGAGTCTCTGGACTCCTCTGAAGAGGATAATTATGTTTCAAAGGGCAGGCGCTGAAACAATCTTGGCATGCTCGTATAGAATCAGCAAGAACAGCCATCAAGAATAGGACTATGCAGGAAAAGCAGGATTTTTTTATGGTTTTGTGCACCTGCTAGCAGCCACTTTTTCACCTGCTCATTGGTGTGTTGGCTGGATTTTTTTTAATGAGTCTTTCCCTAGGTGCATTTGGCAAATGATGTGTAGAAGCTATTTATTCTCGGCTTCCCATGGACCCTCAGGCTCCCCTCAAATCATCCAGGCCTTTACAGTTTCCTTCCTTATTTCTTGCCACCTGGTGTCCTGTCAGGCCAATTTTTGACTGTAATGGTTTTTATCTGCAGAGTTGTGCTTGGCAGAATTACCTCTCCCAGAACAACTCTGCTCTAGAGATAGTGACATAGCCATTTGGGCAATGGACTGTAAGGCCACAGCCCTGTTCCTGAGTGTGATGCATACAGTGAGAACACACAATTCAAGTGCTACAGAGCATGCCTGGGATAGCCTTCAGCATTAGCAGTCCTGCAAAAGTGACTCCCACAATGATATTTCACATACATTACACGCAGACAGTATAGTATAGGGTTAGTTACACAGGCTCTCATGTAAGATTGTTTGAATACAAATTCTAGCTCCGCCTCTTACTACTTCTGTGACCTTGAGCAAGTCACTTACCTTTCTTCGACTGGAGTTTCCTTGTTGATAACATGGGAGGAAAAACATCTACCTCCTAGACTGTTGTGAGGATTATATTGGATAATCCATGTAAAGCACTTGGTGCAGTGGCTGGGAAATAAGAAGTGCTCTACAAATGTTAACTCTTATTTTAAAATTCATGGAAATGTTTTTAAACTTTTGGGATCTCTCCTATAAGTTTGCACTTCCCCATTTGGTTTACTTGGCATAGGTCCCTGTAGGATGGGGCATTTCAGGCAGAGGTTTGAGAGAAGTAAGACAAAGCTCCTGGAACCTACTTTGTGACCTAAAATAAAAACCCCCAAGCTGGAGGCATAACACTGGAGGATTAGGCTGCTTACAAGCTAGGAAATGATGGTCTCTGGGCTCTGCCAGCATCTCCTGTAGGCTGAGTACTCTGTTCTGCCTAAGGCCTCCCCTGGCTGTTAAAGCATCTGCTTAGACTGTATTTGTTTGTCTAACTGCCAGATCCCGGGGCACTCAGATGCTTATGTTCGTCTTGAAGCTGTTTTAGTATTTACCAGCTTAAAAAAATCCTTGGAATTTAAATATGAAAACCAACAGTAAAACAAGGGTAATGATCCAAAATCAGACATGCAAAATCGGGAAGCTTATAACTTATAACTGTGTACCAAAACACAGTTTAGTATATTATATTATATTAGTATAACTTAGTAATATAAATATAGGTTAAACATTCCTAACCCAAAAATCTGAAATATGAAATGCTCCAAAATCTGAAACTTTTTGATAACTATTATGACTCCACAAGTACAAAATTCCACATGTGATTCTATGTAATAGGTAGCAGTGGAAACACAGATGCACAAAAAATATTTTATAAAATTACCTCCAGGATATGCATATATGGTGTATATGAAACATAAATGAGTTTTGTGTTTAGACTTGGACTCCATCCCCAAGATATCTCATTATGCATATGCAAATATTCCCAAATCTCTGAAATGTGTCTTGTCCCAAGTGTTTTGGATAAGGGATACTCGACCTATATTATGCCTTTAAATGTCAAATTTCATGGATAATGGGTTAATGCATGACTACTGTTTCTTAAGGTGAACCAGAAGCTCTTTCTCACTTTTCGTATTGTTTCTTAAAAACTTATTAAGAATGGGTGTTATCAATGGAATTTTACTCAGCAATATAAGAGAATAAAATCATAGAATTTTCAGATAAATGGATGGCACTGGAGAAGATAATGCTAAGTGAAGTTAGCCAATCCCCAAAAAAACAAATGCCGAATGTTTTCTCTGATATAAGGAGGCTGAATCATAGTGGGGTAGGGAGGGGGAGCATGGGAGGAATAGATGAATTCTAGATAGCAAAGAGGGGTGGGAGGGAAAAGGAGGGGGCAGGGGATTAACAAGGATGGTGGAATGTGACAGACATCATTATCCAACGTACATATATGAAGACACGAATTGGGTGTCAACCTACTTTATATACAAATAGAGATATGAAAAATTGTGGTATATATGTGTAATAAGAATTGTAATAAAAAAAACCAAAGTACATTTATAAAGGTATAAATTTGCATGAGCATACTCTATATACAAAGATATGAAAAATTTTGCTCTATATGTGTAATAAGAGTTGTAATGCATTCCGCTGTCATGTATTTAAAAAAATAAAATCAATGAAATTAAAAAAGAATGGGTGTTATTATGAACAGATGTGTAACAAGCAATACAAATAAAAGAATGTCTTAGCAATATAAAGCTTCACTTTCAATAGTCAATAATCTAAAAGTTTTCCAGATTCAAAAATAGTTTTCTGAATGTCTGTAATATATCTAAGAGGCCCTACAGAATGTTTTGCAGTTCACTAAAGCATATGAAGAAAAGAGCTGATCATTCTAGAACCTGCTTCAACGCATAAGTGAATGACAGCTGAATTCCCAAACTGCATAAGCCTTTGACATGGAGGAAAGTTCTAAGGCAGAATGGCCTGAACAGTGAGGAGAGAGTTGATATGCCAAACCTAGAGTCCTTCTTAAGAAGTCCTATGTAGGTCCCTAGTCCCTAGGGAGTCATATAACTTTCAGAACCTCTCAATATGTAGTTATTATCATTGGGATGAGATGTCCAAGAATGTTAGACATCTAGAGATGAGGAGAATTCATTGAAATGGGCTTACATATTAAACAGCAGGAGCCTAGATGGCCCTTATTAGAGAGGGTTGATCTAAGAAGCCCTGGGCCCAGAATTTATCCAACTTGCCCTCTGGAAGTAGTCTAAGCCTCCAGGGAGTGTGGCCCTCTAACATCAGCCTGGTATTGTCTATGCTGATCTCCAGTGGTTTCTACATAGCCTTTAGCAAGATACTTTTAGGGTCATGTTACTGTAGCCCCATTTACAAGCAAGTGATCTTAGCTTTTATTATACCCTTAACTCTAAATCTTAACCTTCAGGCCACCCAGAAGCTTCAGAGTAGCCAAGTGTTTTAAACATCACCCAGTCCAAACCTCTTTATTTTATAGAAGAAAAATGCAGCAAAGAGAAGGGGAGTGATTTGCTTAAGGTCATGTAACTAGAGCACAGAAGGGCCTGGGCTAGAATCCAGGTGCCCTAACTCCCCATTCAATATGCTCTGGAGTCCCTCCAAAAGTGAGGTTTGTAGCCTCACTAGCCCACACTGTTGCTTAGATCATATGCAAACAATGCATGTTTTAATTATTTTGAGGAGCTATAGAGAGTACTAAAAACATTGCACTGTGGAAATGAAGTCTAGAGTATTTTGATAAAGTTGCCACTTTTGTTTTTCCACTAAGGATTTGCCTCTGGAACTCTCTTAAGGAGTTAAAATTCTCTACAGTTGTCAGTAATTGTGTGTATGCATAAATAGGCAGTGCAATTCAATAGAGGAGTTAAATATGTGATTAAGAGATATCTTACAATCAATGGGAAATTGTCTTAGCTTAGCATAAAGAAGGGTGTTTTTTGTTGTTGTCAGAGAGGCTTGTTTTCTTTTAGTCTTTTGATGCTTATTAATTGTGATAAGGATGGTTAAAAGTGATATTCTCCTCAGAGGAATAGAATAGTCTTAGAAATTTTCAGTTTGCTCAACCCTTAATGAGTTTAAGAATATTACATTCAGTATTGAGATCCATATTTTCTTTTCATCATAACCTTGAAATGAACTCTGAGTTTAGTAATTTCTATTTCACTGTGATGTTACTAGAGTATAACCCTAGAAAAATCTCAAAAACAATATGCCTTGTGAAAAATTGGAAAGCTAATAGAGAGTAGGCCCTTAGGAATTAAAGAATTTATTAAGCCAGGCATGGTAGAGTACTGGTTCTCAAACTTTAGCCCAGGGTTTGTTAAAACACAGATCACTGGGATCCTCCCCCAGAGTTTCTGATTTAACAAGTTCCCAGGTGACACTGATGCTGCTAGTCTAAGGAGCACATTTTGAGAACCAATAATGTAGATCATTTTTTTTAAATTTAAAGAATTCTTAAACATTTGCAGAGTGCCTTGTGAATGACATTATGCTAAGAGAGCTGATGGATGTATATAGGAAAGAGACAAAGTGGGTGTCAATGTCCAGTTAAACGGGGCCTGTGGCCTAGACCACAAACTCATGCAGTGAGTTATAAGCAAGAATCAGATTTTGACAACCACTGGTAGAGATACTATACGGAGGCAAAGAGTTCTTTAGGGAACTCCTTGCCTAGCAAAGGACACAAGTAAGGGACCAGAAGATTACAATACAGTGTGATAATAAGGTGATGCTTTAGATAGACACTTTTGATATAGACTATTACAAAGATAGTATGAAAAAATAATAGCTAATATTTTGAGTATCTTCTTTATATCACACTATAGATCCTTTATACTGTGTTAAGTACATATTTTACATGGATGAAATCACTTGATCCTCATAACAATACTTGGATAGGCACAATTGTTATCATTTACAGATGAAGAGACTGAAGACCAGAGAGGTTAGGTAACTTGCTCAAGAGGTAAGTTTAGAATTTAAACTTAATTCTAAGCTCTAAGCCACTACATTACATTTTCAGAAGAAGAATGCAATTAACTCTCTTGACTCAAGAGAAAGAGATGAGCAGGAAACTATTTCTAAAGATAACATTTAGGTAGGTATTAATGAAAAATAGAAATAAAGAAACATTTGTGCTAGACAGGAGACAAGGGCATTCCAAATATAGACTAGACACATGATCTCTGCTTGGGATTAGCAGGTCCAAAAGGTAAGGGTGTAGATAATGTAGAAGAAAATAAATAAAAAATTTAGGCCTGGGTGCAATCCCCAGCACCACATACACATACAAAAAGAAAGAAAAAATTTAAAGGTCTAGTATAGGCTGGCAAGGAGAGCGGTTCCTGGGTACCAGAAAGAATAGCACAAAGGTACCTGGGGCAAGGTCAAGGCACTACTGAGATGGAAGGCAGTAATAGATTTGAGCAGTCACCTGCATAATTTCTGGAGTCAGACAGACTGAGTTAATTTGCATCTCTCCCACTTATAAGCCACAGGGCCTTGGCCAATTTCCCCAGCTCCTTTTGGTGTTAATTTCTTCATCTGTGATCAGGTACTGGCTACAGGACCTTATTCAGAGGGGAGTTGTGATGTTTATGTGAGGCAATATACATAAAATCTGAACAGTGCCAGGCCTATGCTTAATGGTTATTTGTAGTTGTTTTAATTTTACAAAGTAGGAATTCCTAATTTACTGTATGCTGAGCAGCATATAATAAGTTAGGAATTAACCTAGCAGTTTGAAAACTGTGGTCCCCAGCAACAACAGAATCATCTGGGAATTTATTAAAAGTGCACATTCTAGAGATATCCTCCAGACCTACTGAATCAGAAACTCTGGGGGTGAGACCCAGAGCTCATTTCAGAGAACCCCTCCAGGTTTTTCTGATGCATGATAAAGTTTGAGAATCGCTGTTCTAAGCATGTTACATGAAAGAACTCCATTTATTTCTCATAACAACTTTATGAGGTAGGTAATATTATAATTTCTATTTTATAGATGAAGAGACTGAGGCACAGAAAGGTAAGTCTAAGGACACACACCAGCGTGTAAGGGAAACAGGATTTGTACCCTGCTATGGTTTAGATACAGTTTCAGTGTGTCCCCAAAGTTTCATGTTTTGGAAGCTTGACCTTCATTGTGGTGGTATGAGAGATGATTGAATCTTAAAGAGATGAGGCCTAAAGGAAGTTCCTTAGGTTATTGGGGGAACTACCCTTGAAAGGGATTAATGTAGTTCTCATGGAACCACTGAGCTGTCACAAGAATGGGTTGGTGTAAGAGAAAACTTGACCTTGCATCACTTTCAGGCTTCCTGTTTAGTGATGTGATCTCCTTCCCTCTATTGCCATCCACCATGAGGTGATGAAGTCAAGAGTGGCCATCACCAGAGCCTGTGAAATGCTATTTAATTTTTTAGTCTCCTAACTATGAGCTAAATAAACCTCTTCTTTGTAAAGGTAGCCTGCCTCAGGTGTTTTGATATAGTAATGAAAAGCAGACTAATACACATCCATTTTAAATTTCTCAAAATTAAAAAAAAAAAAACTCTCTTAGTACTAGCCTTTTTAGATTTCTTTTCATTTCTTTCCACTTTCCAATTATATCATATTCTGTTTCCATCTCTCTTGATGTCTTTAGTATACTGCACCAGAAAGAAATCACCTCCTACTCTCGTATCTATACCTTTTTGAACCCATTGGTCTATAACAACCATACTGCTTTGCATGGGGCTTGTAATGAATGAAAGGGCAGGGATTGTATAAGTCACCCCACTCCAATAACTCTGTGCATTGCCTGCTGAGGTAGAGAAGTCATATATGGAAAACACCACTGGCAGCAGTGTCAACTTAGATTAAAAAGGACAGGGCTGGGATTGTAGCTCATGGGCTGGGGTTGTGGCTCAGTGGTAGAGTGCTTGCCTGGCATGTGTGAGGCCCTGGGTTTGATCCTCAGCACCACATAACAATGAATAAATAAAGTAAAAATCCATTGACAACTAAAAAATATTAAAGAAAAAAAGGGACTGTTTGGGGAACCATTAGACACATTATTTTGACCTAATTTAACAATTTAAGTATCACTCATTTCATTTTGCAAGTAAAAAAATTTGAATTCTATGATTGACCACACTGTCAAAGTGTCTCTGGACAGAAAATGAAATCCCAAGTGACCTTAAGTGGTCAGACTTTTATCAATATGCTCTTAATCAGCAGTCATATTAAGATCTGAATAGCATGAACTCACTGCAGCCTGAAGTGGTAATGATGCCTGTTTGCCTTTCTTTAGTAAGCATACCTAACCTTCTTTCTTAGCTTCTTTAATGGCTGCTTTTCAAGGCTGGCCAATATATCATTAAAAACAGAAAATAAGCACATTGGGCCAGATCTGAGAGATTCTGACTCTTCTGGTTCCTACTAAAAGCTAGTTCCTCCTGAAGAATTATAACAAGTTGCTAAATTTGATCCTTATGTATTCATATTGCAATCACACCTGATATTTATATTAAAGGACAAGTCTCCCATGGCCATGGAAGACCTAATGACCTTCAGGGAATGAATATTTGGTAAAAATTTCTTGCTGATAATGATCTCTGTGGAGAGAAATTTTAAAGATAAAAATGTGCAGGAAGGTATATGATGGCATGTTAGACAAAAAAAAAAAAAACTACAAAGAAAGGTGGAGATTATGGTTATAAGAAAACAGTTGTCAAAATTCACTTTACATTATAAATTATATTTTTGTCTGAAGTAAATATTTTACAGTATATTACATGCTTCCTCATAACAGAGGGATATTGAAGTCATTAGGTCTTATCATACATAACTTTTCTCTTTGAGGTGAAATGCATGTAACATAAAAATTAATCATTTAAGTGAATAATCCACTGGAAATTAACACATTTATAGTTATCATGTATATTAGTAGATTAAAGTGTTGTGCAATTACAACCTCTATCTACTTACACAATATTTTCATCAGCTCCAAAAGAAGCCTAATACCTATTAAGCAGTTATTCCCCATTCCTCCTTTGAGCCCCTAGAAACACCAATCTGCTGCCTCTTATGAATTTACTTATTCTGGATATTTCACATAAATGTAGATAATACAGGATGTGGTCTTTTTTTTAAAAAAGAGAGAGAGAGAGAGAATTTATTTATTTATTTATTTTAGTTCTCGGAGGACACAACATCCTTGTTGGTATGTGGTGCTGAGGATCGAACCCGGGCCGCACGCATGCCAGGCGAGCGCGCTACCGCTTGAGCCACATCCCCAGCCCCAGCCCCAGGATGTGGTCTTTTGTCTGGCTTTTTAGAAAGTTTTCAAGGTCCATCTACATAATATCATTTTTCAAGGCCAAATAATATTCCATTATATGCATATATCAGATTTTTAGACTTCATTCTTTTATGGCCAAATAATATTCCTTTGTATGTATAGCTCAGATTTTGTTTTCTTTGGGAATACAAACCTAAGAGTAGACTTGCAGGGCCATGTGGTAATTCTGTTTAACTTACTCAGGTACCTCAGTAGCTGAACAATTTTTCCTTTGTTCCCACAATACATGAGGGTTCTAATTTCTCTATATCCTTACCACCACATACTTGCCTGTTTTGTTTTTATTATATTAAATTAAGTAATTTTTTTGTTTTGCTTTACTGTGGATCTAATCCAGAGCTTAGTACATTCTAGACAAAGGCTCTACCATTAAGCCATATTCTCAGACTTGTTTTTAAATCTTATCCATCCTAGTGAGTGTGAAGTGGTATGTCATTATGCTTTTGATTGGCATTTCCCTAATGACTACTGATGTTGAGTATCTTTTCAAGTGTTTGTTGGTCATTCATATATCCTCCTTTGTAAAATGTCTATTCACATCTTTTACCCATTTTTAAATTTGGGTTATTTGTTTTCCTTGTTGAGTTTCTAAAAGATCTTTATATGTCTCATTTACTGGACCCTTATCAGATATATGTTTTGTAAATATTTTCTCTCATGTAGGTTGGTTTTTTTGTCATAAATAATTTGATTCTCCTCTTTTCAGTTGAATTCTAGGACTACACATCACCATCATTCCTTGATGTGAAAAGAAGTAATGTGCATCACTTCTATGGGGGAGCCCTAGGAGTTAGTGTGCTATTTGACTTAAGCTATAGTGAATTCCACAGCAAAAGTTAATGATCTAGATCATGGTTGTTCCACCAGTTTGCATCCTGGAATGAAAATGACATGTAGCAAAATTTCCCAATTGACCCAAGATGAACATCTATCATAAGCAGAATATAAACTCTTGTTGTTTTAAGCTATTGAGGCTTAGAGGTTGGTTGTAACTACTGTGCATTGCCTGCTGAGATAGAGAAGTCTGATATGGAAAACACCATTGTCAGCAGTGGCAACTTATATTAAATAGGACAGGGCTGAGATTGTGGCTTATGGGCTGGGGATGTGGCTCAGTGGTAGAGTGCTTGCCTGGCATGTGTGAAGCCCTGGGTTCATCGTTAGCACCGCATATAAATAAATAAATAAATAAATAAAGTTTAAAAAATCCATTGACAACTAAAAAATATTAAAGGAAAAAAGAACTTTTTTTTTTTGAATCCTGATTCAAAGGGTGAAGTCAATTACTAACAGAATGATCATAGGTAGTTGTTGTTGCACTGTACCATTCTCCCTATGAAAGAAAGCATGAGAGGAAAGTTGTGGATTGTATGATATGTAGGCACTCTGCGTTTTCTTTTAGTCTTCTTAGAACAGGTGGTTAACATTAGAAAATGTAAATCTGATCATGCTAACATCTTGGTTCAAAATCTTTTTGTGACTTCTACTTGCTCTAAGTCATTAACAGTTCAAAACATTTAGTACAATCAACAAAGTTCTTAATAACATCACCACTACCTACTCTTAACCATAAACTCATGTCATATATGCTTTTCATTTCTTGAATTACATTTTGTTTATACACATTTTCCTAAAAAATTCATTCCATTTAAAATTCCAGCCTTTTCCTCAACTATATCCACCTCAAGGCCTTTGCTTTATTTATTCCATCCCTTGAGATATTCTTCACCATCACCTGCACAGTTTTCTACTTCCTTCTCTGTAGGGTAAATTTTACTCATCATATAAGTATAAGAGTAATCTCTCATGAAGGTCTTGCTTGAGTCCTCATTCTGGGTTAAATATTCTTCATCTGTAGTGTCATAGCACCCAGAACTTTGTCAGACGTATCACATATTAGATGATCATTATAATTTCTATGCATCTGATTACTTATATGTCTTACTTCGATAGGATATAAATTTCCTGAAATTAAAGACCTTGTTTGTGTAACTCAATGTACTTTCGGTGCCTTGAAGAAGGCCTGGTATATAGTAGGAAAAGAGAATGATTGAATTTATTTTTTAGCCCTCTATCTTTTGCAAATGATTCTAGAACCAAGGTAGAGCTAATGCTGAATATTTAATCATATAGTTGATATTATGCTAACTTTACTATTATTCATGAACCAATTTTGTAGTGTGGAATCACAATTCACCTTAGGTTCTAAGTATTTTTAAATTTATGAAAAGACTGCATGTTTCTCCTATTGACAGGCTCTGACTTTTTAAAGAGTGCCATTTGCAAGAAATCGAGTTCAGAGTTGCCTCATCAGTCTGGGGAAGCTCAAGCATGCTTAGGTCCCTGAGCCTTTTATGAATATGGTTGTTATTACAGATCAAGGATATAATCTATCTTAATAGTCCTTGTGTGTGCTTTTAACAATAGATATGCCATTATAGTTTCACTTATTTTGGATTTATTACAATTTTACTTATTTCTTTTATTATGAGATAACACAGAAAATTATAGGAAATAAAAATGTTCTGATTTTTCCCCCTCCTTAAAACAAAAAATTAAGCAAAACATTCAATCCTGCAGGATTGCCCAGCTAGTTAGCATAATGTCAACTGTATGATTGAATATTGAGCTAGACCATTGCCTTTATTATACATACATAAGCATTTATTAAGCAGCTTAGCACTTGGTCCTCTTTTAGATAGAACATACAAAGTAATATAGGATAAGGTCTCTGTCTTCAGCAAGTTTATCATGTGTAAATAAGAATCAGATACAACTTCCTAAGTAAATACTTTCAGACCTTACATTCAAAATAAGACCCTTAGCTATCAGTATAGATTTATAAATCTGTTATTGTTTTAGTATTGTCTAGTAATATGATTGATGGCTACACATGTATAGTTGAAAGATGTTAACTTTGTTTAATGACAACAGATAGAGAAATCCATCTATTCAGAAACTACTACATAAAGCAGAAGATAAAGCTGCATGAACCTGAATGGATGTATCACTTCCCCAGATCTCTCAAAAGTTTTCCACAGTGATTTACAGCTGTTGATAAAAAACATGGTATGCGGAATCTGTGAAGCATTAGCCTCTTGTTTTTGTCAATTTCATGGACATTTCCATGCATTTCTCTACTGTTCATTCCCCTACCATCTGTTATAGGGTCTATGCATATTTGTCTCCCTGTTCACCAAACATAAGTAACTAGGGCAAACATTCACATTGTATTTCTGAGATTTGCAGTGAGGATATATAATCCCAAGTCAATTTCCCAAGTGTAACAACTCTTAGCAAAATAAGGCCTAAAGACATGATGTTTTGCTGACATGTGTGTTGTCCAAGTCAGAGGATGACACTTTTTTTTCTATAAAGGGACACATAATACATATTTTCAGATTTGTAGGAAATACATAAGTGAATACATGTGTCTGTTCACTAAATAAACTCAATATTAATAAAGGGAGATGTTGGGCTAGATTTTTGGCCCATTAGCTTGCTGATCCTTAGCTCCAGTCAGTGGGGCATTACACAGCCTGTGACACCATATAGAACAGTCATGCCTCAAGTCTGAGACCATTGAGTTCCTCATCACATCCCCCAAATTGTGTTTAATCTACAAAATCTATATAGACCCAAACATTTCTCATGCAGTGTGCATGTATCAGAAAATTATGTTTAAGATAAGAGGTGAAAGACAAGCAAATGTGAGGAAAGAGGGAGGAAAGAGTGCTCCAAGCAGAGGAAGGAATTTGGATTTGAACCAGGCACAGTGGTGCACACCTGTAATCCCAGATGCTTGGGAGGCTGAGGCAGGAGGATTGCAGGATCAAAGCCAGCCTCAGCAACTTAGAAAGGTTCTCAGCAACTTAGTGAGACCCTGTTTCAAAATAAAAAGAGCTGGGAATGTGGTTCAGTGGTTAAGTGCTCCTGGGTTCAATCCCCAGTATAAAAAAAATAAAAAAAAGAAAGAAAGAAAAGAATTTGGATTTGAGAAAGATCAGGATTTGAGAAAGGAGGTATCATCCATGTTAGACACTGGTTTCCCAACATTCATTTACTCTTTTGTTACTCTTCATGGGATTTCAGTTTTATTCAGATACTCAATTCCATCTCTGGATATTAAAAAGAATCCTAATAGTATAAGCTAATAAATGTATGCATTTCCTTGATAACTGTTATGTGTTCCACATTAGTAGCTGACCTAGGTTAGCCCAATAAAACTAAAAAGAAAGTAAAGATGGTCCTTACTTATGATTTCTTGACTTTACAATGGTGCAAAAGTGATATACACCATACTTCAAATTTTGAACTTTAATCTTTTTTTTTTTCTAATAGCAATACTGGAAAGTAGCAGAGGTGCAATTCCCAGATACCCATGCAATCATGAGGAGAAACAACTGATACTCTATAATATACTGTATTGTTAGCATATTTTGGATGCAGATATTCAATAAATTGCATGACCTATTCAACACTATACTACAAAATAGCCTTTGTGTTAAATGATTTTGCCCAAGTTAGGCAATTGTAAGTCTCTGAACATGTTTAAGGTAGGCTTGGCTAAGCTATGGTGTTGGGCAAGTTAAGTGTATTAAATGCAATTTTGACCTATGATATTTTCAACTTACAATATGTTTATTAGGCTGTAACCTCATTATAGGCCAAAGATGTACGTACCCAATCCATGAAGAGTGATTTTCCTCTCTCTTTTTCCCTGGATATGACTGAATAAAGCTTTGGGCCTTCATTTTCACTGGCAATCATCTTACCAGAAGGTAGACAGCCAGCTTTAACATGAAGCTAAACTGTAGGTATCTTTGCACAAAGCTGGAATAAATTCAGGTGTTTCATAATATTTGGGAAGGTTCTGATTTATATCATACTTAGAGCTGTCATATGTTTGGACTTCCAGTTTAGAGGTAATAAATTCCCTCAGTATTTGAGCTAGTTTGAGCCAGGATTTTTCTGTTACTGGGAGTCAGAAGGATTTTAACTGAATATTTGAGGAGATGAAAGAATCCAGTATGAAATGGATCATGGTAAGGCTGGAGAAGCATGCACAGGACAACTCTTGTACGTCTTATTTCTCCTGGCATCACATGCTAAGCTAAGGGTATCTATAAAGAAAGTCTTCACAAACAGATGACAGGAATGAGAAAAGGCATACAATAATGCTTAAAACTTCATTTTAAAAAAATATCTATTTTTTTTATTTATAGGTGGACACAATATCTTATTTTTATGTGGTGCTGAGGATTGAACCCAGCGCCCCATGCATGGTAGGCAAGCGCTCTACCTCTGAGCCACAACCCCAGCCCAAAACTTCATTCTCATAAACACCAGAACTCATTCCATTTAGGCTCTACATTTTGTCAGTGCTTAGTTTTTTTATTTAACTGGTTCATTTTTATCTTCATGCATTCCCCATCACAGATAAGTTAATCTTTTTTGAGGGCTGAGACCATGTTTTTGAGTACAGTAAAATATATGAAAAATAATATCAGAGCCATTGATGCTGGTCTTTGAAATTATAAAAGGTTTTTAAAATTATTCCAGAATGGAAAAATGTAATGAAATGTGGAAAACAGATCTAGGAGATCAAAATTTTCCAATCATGTGAATAGATCAAGCAAAAGCAGAAACCAAAGTTTAGAAGAAAACTCTGATCTGAAAAAGTCAATATAATGCAAAATAAATGAAGCAGGTAAGACCAGATATTTCCTGCCAAACTTTTGAAAATTCAAAATTTAAAAACAAGTTCTATGAACATCTATATATATCAAACATTTCTCTACTTATGCTAGGGATAGTGTAGGGGCAACAGGAGAAGCTGAGAAATACTTGACATTGATAAGAGAAATACAGGTATAAATATTTTAACCCAATGACAAATTAAAAACATGGTTAATATTTCCAAATATCTAAACAAAATAGTCCAGTAAAATATAGTATATAAAAGAAAACAATGCAAACAACAAGAAAATATGAAAATATTGAAGCTGAAAGGACTTATAGGAGATAAAGCAAATGTAAATGAGTTACAACCCTAATAAGACAGTTTCAGACTGAACTGACAAAATAAAAACACAACTACTTGCAATTTATGAGAGATGTCTAAAATAAATGACTTAATAGTTAGAAAAAGTTCAAAATAGGCAAAAATATAACAGAAAAGTATAATAAAAAGCACAGGCAGTCATGAATAATAAAGTAGAATTTGATAAATGGAGTGTTATCATTTTACATTGATAAAATGATACATGGCTAATAAAAATAAGACACATAGGTCTTTATACAATAATGGAACAATGTGGCCAGGTACTCTGCTGCTATTTTCACATACATTCACTAATTTAATGTTCGTAGTAACACATTATAGTAAACATGGTTATTATTCTCATTTTACACATAAACAACTGAAAAGATAAAGTTTAAATAACATACTCAATTTTCTTACTGTTAAGGGCACAACAGAGATTTGCACCCAGGTTTTTCTGATTTGAGAAACTCTGTGACATTACACTAGAATATGAAAGGTTACTCCTGATATCAGAATTACTAGGGGTGCTGACTGAAATTGTAAACTCTTGGCATCATCACAGATATATTGCAAAGCTCTGAAATTTGCATTTTAACAAGTATTCCTGTTGATTCTGTGCATATGAAAATTTGAGAACCAATGCATGTTTTGCTTTCAAGAAGATGAGAGAAACAAACTGAAGTGGAAATCTTTAATCCATCCTTTCTATCTTAGACATATTAAGTAGAAAAACAACAAATGATTTAAATATTAATCAGCCTGTTACAACAAACTTAAAACACCTCAGAGACTTTACATTACCTTCAAATAACCATTTTACATTTTCAAAATTGATCATATATTTGTTCCGAAAAGAAAATAAATTCCAGAACAAGTTATAAAGACCATATCATTTAACAACAGTGTGGTACAACCAAAATTTAATAAAAACTTAAGGAAAAGGAAACAACCAATTATAACTTCAAAAACATACAACTTAAAAAATAATTATTTAATCAAGTAGGAAAACCTATTCCTGCAACTATGGAAGTACACAAAGTATAATATACATAAAAACGTATAAGTCTGACTACCAGAGTGTTTACAGTGTGAAAGGTAGAAAACAAGTAGTGATAGGGAGGTAGAGCAAATGGAACTTCCACCCATTACCAGTGGGAGTGTAATGGGCACAATCACCTTCAAAATGGTTTGGCAGTATCTACTTAAGCTACTCATGTGCCTATCTTATGATGCACATTCAACAGCCTCCAAATGGAAACTTCCTAAATACTCAATATAGAATGGAAATAAATAGTGATATACTCATGAAATTGAATACTATAATAGTCCTCCATTATTTATGAAGAATACACTCTAAGACCCTGAGCAGATGCCTAAAACTATGTATATGTATACATATATATGTATATACACATACATTATTATGGCACCAAATCCTATATATACTATGGGTTTTTTTTCTCATGCACAGATAGCTATGATAAAGTTTAATTTATAATTTGAACAAAGTAAGAGATTACCAACAATAACAATAAAGTAGAACAATTATGATAACATGCTATAATAATTATGTGAATATGGTTTCTCTCTCTTGAGAATAACATTAGACAAATATTAATACTTGTGTACTGTAGTTTACCATGGATAACTGAAACCATGGAAAGGGGAATGATGAATAAGGAACTACTATATATAGTAGGGGAAAGAATAATCTACAGCTACATGAAACAATATGGTTGACTCTCATAAATATAATGCTGCAGGGAAGAAACCAGACACAAATGCCTGTATTCTTTATAATTTTATTTATACAAAGTACAAAAACAGTCAAATTATTATATACAGTTAGAAGTCAGAACAGTGATTACCTTGGCAGTAGTGATTAGAAAGTATCATGAGATGGGCTTTTGGAGTTCTGATAATGTTCCAATTCTTGATCTAAATGCTGATTACATAAGTGTGTTGAGTGTGTAAGAATCCATCAAGCTGTACACTTACAGCATCTGTACTCTTCTGCATGCATATTTGTTATGGTTTGGACAGAGATGTCTCCCAAAACTCTTGTGTGAATGCAGGAATTATTCACAGGTGAAATGATTAGATTAAGAGAGCTGTAAACTAGTCCATCCATTCTAGTTTGAATAGACAGTGGTAACTGTAGGCAGGGGGAAAGACTGAAAAAGGTGGGCTACTGGGGACCTGCCCTGGAAGCATTCATCTTTCCCATTGTTCCTTCCCCCATCCCTCTCTCTGCTTCCTAGTTCCCATGAATGGAGAAGAGATTCTCCACCACACCCTTCCACCTTGGTGTTCTGATTGAGCTTGGGCCAGAGCAAGGGACTCATCCCACCACTGACTAAACTCCTGAATCCCTGAGCCAAAATAAACTTTTCCTCCTCTAAGTTGCTCTTCTCAGGTATTTTGGTCACAGCAATGAAAACCTGGCTAACACAAGATTATAGAGTAATACAAAGTTTAATCATGCTACTCAAAAATTATGAATATATCAGCTGTATTTGCACATTTATCTAAGATAGATTTCCAAAGGAAATAAATATAAATTATCCAAATGAAAAATAAAATATGTAAATTTAGGAACTTGATGAGCATAGTAGCTAAAACTACACATAATGCTTCATAGAAAGTCCAAACATTGAGGGAAGATAAAAACAGAAGGTACACAAAAACTTCATCATGTTTATCTGAAATCCCAGAAGTCTAGGTAGAAAGAAGAGAGTATAGGAAATAGCAGAAGAGATATTGACTCAGAATTTTCAAGAACTAATCAATCAATTAAAACATTCAAGAATCCAAACAAATTTAAAGTGGGGTAAATAAAAATAAATTCATTATAAAACACATAATAATAAAATGGTATAATACCAAAATTAGTAATTAATCAGAGAAAAGATAGTCTACTTTCAAGGAACAACTGATGATTTTATGTATGATTATTCAAAGACCACAATGGAAATCAGAAGACTATGTAATGAAATATTTCATGTGATGAAAAACATGTTAATTATAGAATTCTACATCTGGTTAAAAAGAGGTATTTGTTAACAATAATGTCAATATACAAAACATGTTCAGACAAATGAAAATCTGAGACAAAGAGAACTTATGACAAAGAGAACTGCAATAAAGGTGATAAGAAAGAGTGGACTTCAGTGCAGAAGGAAACTGATCCTAGATGGAAAATCAGAGTTGAAAAAAATATTGAAGAGTAGAAACATTAATATATGCCTGGATAAATATTTAAAAATGTTGGTTGTATAAAGTAAATAATAATTGATATATAATAAAATATTGAGATTCATTAATACATAGAATTAAAATATATGACAAAATACCATATTAGGGAAGATGTGAGTGGAGTAAAATGGTTTTAAGGTCATTTTGTTATCTGGGGAAGGGTAGCATAATAAATTAATATTAAAATTTAATAAATGTTTTAATGTCTAATTAATCATAAAACATTTCTTTTATAACTTTCAAACTATCAAGAGGAAAGAAATGATGAAAATATTACAAAGGATGGAAAGAGGAGCATAAATGGGAAAATAGGAAGCACAAAGAACTAATACATATAAATTCATATATCAGTAAATACAATAAATATAAATAGGCTAAATGATTCAATTAGAATACAAAGTTTGTTAAATTATAGAGAAAAATGAAGTCCAAGTATATGCAGAATTAAAAGATACATTTAAAACACAAAGATATAGAAAGTTTGAGAATACAATGGTGGACAAACTTATTCCATTTAATTAACAAGGAAAAGACCTGGGCACACCGATAATCGCAGTGGCTCAGGAGGCTGAGGCAGGAGGATTGTGAGTTCAAAGCCAGCCTCAGCAAAAGTGAGGTGATAAGCAACTCAGTGAGACCCTGTCTCTAAGTAAAATACAAAATAGAGCTAGGGATGTTCCTCAGCGGTCCAGTGCCCCTGAGTTCAATCCCCAGTACCCCCCCCCAAAAAAAAAAAAGAAAGGAGAATTACTATAGACTGAATAGGCTTTAAAGAATAAACAATAACAACAACAAAACCCAACCCAAAACATTGTATTGCTTAAGATAAAAAGGGTCATTTCATAATGATAAATGACAAATTTTACTTTGAGTTCATGTTACTAGACCATGCACTTTTAAAATCATTATGTTTTATTGGTGGATTAAGGCATTTACTATTATGAAGTGTTATATTTCCAGAGAAAATATGTCAAGTGCAATGATAAGGATATGCACAAGATATTATGGAGCATAGAGAGGCACAGTACATGGGAGATGGATACAGAACCATTGCTAGTGGTTTAGCCTTTCTGAAAAAAGTTATATCTGAGCTAAGTTCAAAGAATTATAAAGGAATTAGGCAAAGTACATATGCCAAGCAAAAATGATAGCAACAGCAAAGGCATAAATGCAAGAACATGTAAGTTTGGTAGCAGAATGAATTATGAGGCAGGAAGTAAGGGTAGGAGATGAAACCAAAACAATAGTAAAAAAAAAAAATCATAAAAAAGTGTCAATCTGAGACCTTTGGAATTAACCTTGCAGAAAACAGAAAACTATGAAATAGTTAACATGGTGGGGATGGAATGGGACAGAGTACAGAATTATACTATATTTCAGAAGGATCTTTATAATAGCTAGCTGGAGAACAGAATAGAATAAGGCAAAATTAGAGACAAAAATTTTGTTATGAAGACACTGTGATGATTTTGACCAGAAATTATATTGCCACGAACCCAGGCAGAATTAGGATGAAAGGAAGAGAGCATAATTGAGTAAAATTGTCAGATATTCACCATTTACTGAAAAGAACAAATGTGTTATCTCAAGAGAGATCCCCCAAAACATTTCATCAAATAATTCTACTTCTAAGAATTCATCTTAAGCTTAATTAGAATTATCGATGAAGATTTATGTGGGAGATTTCATAAGCAGTGCTGAAATTAGCTTTTAAGAAATATTGAAAATAACCTACAGGTCCAAAGTAGGAAAATAGTTAAATAAATTATAGTCGAAACCTAGAGTTAAATATTGTGTAGCATTTTTTAAAATGATATTTTCCAAAACCATGTAATGACTTGGAGAAATTCTCATAAGTAGGAGAAAAGCAAAATACAGAATTATTTATCATTTGGTCCTGATTTTAGAAAGATGGACTTTTGCATAAAAACATTCTATGGTGGGGAGAAAAAAAAAATCCCTTCTCCTGAAAGATATCCATTCCTAAAGCCTATATTACCTCACCTGGCAGACGAAACTTTGCTGATACAATTATATTTAAGGACCTTGAGATGGAGAGATATTCCTGAATTATCTAATTGGGCTTGATCTAGTATGGCCCTTAAAAGTGGAGATTGTTACCTTGCTGTGGTCAGGGGCAGATATTTCTACTGAAGAAAGGCACAGAGAAGTACAACACTGCTTGAAGTACAGAGCCCAAAAAACAGAAGCAAAACTGAAATATAAGTTGAATACTGTATTTTTATGTTGTCTTGTAGCACACATACGTGGGACCACTTTATTTTACAGCATGCTTACATGTGCTTCTTAAGCTACTTAAAAGTTCTCTTGTGACTCCAGTTTATTACTACTTACTTTCTCATTATTCTATTGAATTTCAGAAGGGCCAATGGTTTCTTCAAGATTTCACCCACTGATTCAAATGTATGATATGTCAAGGTCATTGTACTGTCATGTGTAACTAATTAAAACAAAAAAGGATTTCATATAGACTTTCTAGAATGTTGTAAAATACTCTTTTAAAGAGGTTTTTCTTTGCAATACAAACTCTCTTCTAGCCTTTTTTCCCCCTTTCCTGCATCACACCTTTTACTTCCTGAAATTCTCTCAGCAACAAGTTGCAAAGCAAATCTAAGTACCTGTGTTGTTTTTTTTAATATTTATTTTTAGTTGTAGTTGTCAATACGTTTATTTATTTATTTTTATGTGGTGCTGAGGATCGAACCAAGGGCCTCACACATGCTAGGCAAGCACTACTACTGCTGAGCCACAAACCCAGCTCCCAAGTGCTGTGTTTTTAACAAGTCTTTACTTCCCTAGGATTTGCATCTTCTCCCTGCCTATAGGTAAGAGATCATTCTTCAGCTGATTTCAATCAAGACTCTCCAGCTGATAAATAACTTTAAGGTATGAATTCAAGGGACAGGTAAATGTTGAAGTAGAAACAAAATCTATGTGATAATTCAGCACTGAATTCCTGAAGACTATCATAAAATGAATTAAATTTCTCATAGGAACAATTAAAATTTTCATGGGGTTCATCCAATTTACTAAGCATCCAATAGCCAAAATAAATAAATAAATAAATAAATAAGAAAGAACTGGAACTTTAATCAATGATATATAGTAAATTTATGTTTTCTGAAACATGTATTTAACATGTGAAAATGTAGCTATAACTATCCTGTCAATAAAAAGTGTGAAAATATACTCTATATTTAATTAATAATATTTTCTTGTCTTAGAATTTAGAAAACACATGAGGGAATGATTTAGATAGCCCTGTTGTCTTTTAAAAAGTTGTCCAGGTAATTTCCAACTGATGTCTTCTTTTTCTCTTGATAAATCTCTCAACACTAAATAGTGACATTTAAAATCACTCCTCTGACTTTATAACTACTCTGAAAATACTAAGTACTTGAAAAATATTTGTTGTTGTTGATGATGATTGTATTTATCAGACCAAAAACCATTTTCAAATGTAAAGGCTGACCCACCATTTCTTCCCATCACCGTTTCCTATCTCCTCTCTTTATTCAAAGCTGCAAATAAAGCTAGACAACCTTGGAGTGAAGTAATGCCACCAGGATAAACACAGTGCTGTTAAGTCATTTTTTTATCACCCTTCTCCTCTCCAGTGGTAGAGTGCCAGCTCTATTCAATATGCTTAATTCAGTTTGACTTCCCTACTGTGTAAGATTTGAGCAGGTTGCCCCGTATTCTCTGCTTTTGATTCTCTTGCAATCTCAATCTAGAAGAAATCACATTCCCTAGTCAACAAACAAACAAAAAAACATGTGGTAGGCTGCCTTTGAGCAAACTGAAAAATAGAAACTGTTTCCTATACAATCGCCACGTTGATTGATACAGTACAATGCCCAATGATTTACCTACCCGCTAAAGTGAGTGAAAAGGCTTCTCTCAAGGAGATTTTGTCTAAAGGAGTGAACCCCCTATACAATCCTGTATGAAAGATAAAAAAACTTCTTCACATTATTTTTTAGATGTATCCTGAGATCCACAATGTGTTGAGAGTTATTTAAAAAAACAAAACAAAACAAACAAACCTTCTAGGTCATGAGCATCATTTTTTAAAGGGAGCTTTTAACATTCTCTCACTTGCCAAGACAGGTATATAAAAAAGTCTCTGATTTTGCTGGAGACTGTGGGAAATACTGAATAACTGGATAAATTTGAGCAGAGGTGACATCTGAGCCTTTAATAGCAACTTCTCAGCAGATGCATCAATTCCTTATGTTTTATTAAATAAAAATAAGGTCTCACTCTTTCCTTAAACTTCTCCATGACACTCATTTGACTGTCCTTCTTACCTACTTCAAGGCAAGAAAGAAGCTCTTATCATTAAATTATACTTTTTCCAGGACTATCAAAAATTGTCCACTTCTATTTCACTTCAACATTTCTTATATCTTCAATCTCTTCTCTCCACTAACTTGTTCTGTTTATATTTTAAGCATAATTCAATCTTTGCTATTCTCAAAATCATGAAACACCCCCTTTCAAGGCCATTATTTCCTTTGAAGTATATATTTTTAAAGCTAGCATTTACTGAGCTCTTACTATCTCCCAAGCAAGCATTTCAAATACCAACTCTTTAAATGCATTATTCCATTTAATCCTCACCATCAATATTATGAGGAGGTAAATTATTATTCCTAAGTGACAAAGTAAATGGAAGTTCTTGAATTTAAACTTGTCCCAAATAATTCAAGTATTCAATGATGGAGATGAGATTTGAATCCATAATCATCTTACTCCAAAGTCTAAGCCCTTAAGCAGTTAACTAATACAATGCACTGAGCTGTCCTCCCAACCCCCTCTCTGTCCCTCCCTCCCTCTCTCCCTTGTCCCTTCTGTCTTATTTTTCATTCCCTTTCTCTCCCTCCTTTACTTTCATTTTCCTCTTTCAAAAAACAATATTTTCTGGCAATGATTTTTGCTTCCAAAACTGCTTCATGGTTACTCTATCAAATAATCTTTTAATCATTAAACTTGACCTTTACTTTTCACCTGATGTTTTTTAGTCTTCAGCTTCTTCTACCTTTCTTTTCTTTAAAAAAATAAAATTGATGCCTAAAGATTGTACATATTTATGGGGTACCATGTGCTGTTTAGATACAGGTATTCCACCTTTGCACAACATTTAGCACCAGAGGATCATATCAGTGTTATTATGTATACTTTTTCCCCTTGACCACTATAACTCTGCAATTCTAGCCCTAATTAGACATCCACAAAAGTTCTTTTGCTTGCTCATTTATTCATCTATTCATTTGATAAGTGTTTATTAAAGTCCTATCATGCACTGGACCTTGTTGTATGTGCTTGGAACTTACCATGAATGAAACAAAAGTTTCTGCCTTCAGAGAGCTTACACTTTAGTAGATAATGAGAAGCAAGAAACCAAGTCTTTTGAAAGAGTAAAATATGTAATGAGTTATGTATTTAAAATGTGATATATCAAGGAAAAGAACATTCAGACAGAGGAACAGCATATACAAAGGTCTTGAGGTAGAAGCAGAATGGAATCCATTGCAACTGGAACACAGTGAATAGGAAAGTGGTAAGTAAATGGGGAGATGAACAGGGATCAGATCATGAGGGAAGGCTCTGTTGACTAGGTAAGGACTTTGGCATTTGCTTGTGGTGAAACAGAAAATCATTGGAAGATTTGAGCAAAGTAGTAACCTTATAAGTCATTGTTTTTAGTAATAACTTTATTTGCTGTGTTGCCAATACACTGAAAGAAATAGAAGCAGGAAGATCAATTAAATAATTATTGCAGCCAGGCATAGTGGTGCACACCTATACTCTCAGAGGCTTGGGAGGCTGAAACAGGAGGATCTCAGGTTTGAGGCCAGCCTCACCAATTTAGTGAGGCCCTGGGTAACTTGGTGAGATGTTGTCTCAAAAAAAAAGGGGGGGGGCTCGGAGTGTAGCTCAGTGGTAAGGCACAGATGGGTTAAATACCCAGTGCCACATTAAAAAAAAAAAAGATTATTGCAGTAATGTCAGTGAAAATTATTATAATTTTTTTATTGGTTGTTCAAAACATTACAAAGCTCATGACATATCATCTTCCATACATTTGATTCAAGTGGGTTATGAACTCCCATTTTTTACCCCAAATACAAGTTGCAAAATCACATCGGTTACACATCCACATTTTTACATAATACCATATTAATGACTGTTGTATTCTGCTACCTTTCCTATCCCCTACTATCCCCCCTCCCCTTCCCTCTCATCTTCCCTCTCTACCCCATCTGCTGTTGTTTAATTCTCTCCCTTGTTTTTTTCCCCTTTCCCCTCACAAACTCTTATATGTAATTTTGTGTAACAATGATGGTCTCCTTCCATTTCCATACAGTTTCCCTTCTCTCTCCCTTTCCCTCCCATCTCATGTCTCTGTTTAATGTTAATCTTTTCCTCATGCTCTTCTTCCCTGTTCTGATCTTAGTTGCTCTCTTTATATCAAAGAAGACATTTGGCATTTGTTTTTTAAGGATTGGCTAGCTTCACTTAGCATAATCTGCTCTAATGCCATCCATTTCCCTGCAAAATCCATGATTTTGTCGTTTTTTAGTGCTGCGTAATACTCCATTGTGTATAAATGCCACATTTTTTTAATCCATTCATCTATTGAAGGGCATCTAGGTTGGTTCCAAAGTCTAGCTATTGTCAATTGTGCTGCTATGATCATTGATGTGGCAGTATCCCTATAGTATGCTCTTTTAAGGTCCTCAGGGAATAGACAGAGAAGGGGAATAGCTGGGTCAAATGGTGGTTCCATTCCCAGCTTTCCTAGGAATCTCCATACTGCTTTCCATATTGGCCGCACCAATTTGCAGTCCCACCAGCAATGTACAAGTGTACCCTTTTCCCCACATCCTCGCCAGCACTTATTGTTGCTTGACTTCATAATGGCTGCCAATCTTACTGGAGTGAGATGGTATCTTAGGGTGGTTTTGATTTGCATTTCTCTGACTGCTAGAGATGGTGAGCATTTTTTCATGTACTTTTTGATTGATTGTATGTCCTCCTCTGAGAAGTGTCTGTTCAGGTCCTTGGCCCATTTGTTGATAGGGTTGTTTGTTATCTTATTGTTTAATTTTTTGAGTTCTTTGTATATTCTGGATACTGGGGCTCTATCTGAAGTGTGAGGAGTAAAAATTTGTTCCCAGGATGTAGGTTTCCTATTTACCTCTCTTACTGTTTCTCTTGCTGAGAAAAAACTTTTTAGTTTGAGTAAGTCCCATTTGTTCATTCTTGTATTTAACTCTTGGGCTATGGGCGTCCTACTAAGGAATTTGGAGCCCGACCACACAATATGTAGATCGGAGCCAACTTTTTCTTCTATCAGGTGCAGAGTCTCTGATTTGATATCTAGCTCCTTGATCCACTTTGAATTAACTTTTGTGCATGGTGAGAGAAAGGGGTTCAGCTTCATTTTGTTGCATATGGATTTCCAGTTTTCCCAGCACCATTTGTTGAAGATGCTATCCTTTCTCCATTGCATGCTTTTAGCACCTTTATCAAATATAAGAAAGTTGTAATTTTGTGGATTGGTCTCTGTGTCCTCTATTCTATACCATTGGTCCACCTGCCTGTTTTGGTACCAGTACCATGCTGTTTTTATTACTATTTCTCTGTAGTACAGTTTGAAATCTGGTATCGCTATACCTCCCGATTCACACTTCCTGCTTAGAATTGCTTTTGCTATTCTGGGTCTTTTGTTTTTCCATATGAATTTCATGATAGCTTTATCTATTTCTATAAGAAATGCCGTTGGGATTTTGATTGGCATTGCGTTGAACCTGTAGAGAACTTTGGGTAATATCGCCATTTTGATGATATTGGTTCTGCCTATCCATGAGCAGGGTATATTTTTCCATCTTCTAAGGTCTTCTTCTATATCTCTCTTTAGGGTTCTGTAGTTTTCATTGTATAAGTCTTTCACCTCTTTTGTTAGGTTGATTCCCAAGTATTTTATTCTTTTTGAGGATATTGTGAACGGAGTGGTTGTCCTCGTTTCCATTTCAGAGGATTTGTCGCTGATATACAGGAATGCCTTTGATTTATGCGTGTTGATTTTATATCCTGCCACTTTTCTGAATTCATTTATTAGCTTTAGTAGTTTCTTTGTAGACCCTTTTGGGTCTGCTAGGTATAGGATCATGTCAACTGCAAATAGTGATAATTTAAGTTCTTCTTTTGCTATTTTTAGGCCTTTAATTTCTTTCGTCTAATTGCTCTGGTCAGTATTTTGAGAACTACATTGAATAGAAGTGGTGAGAGAGGGCATCCCTGTCTTGTTCCAGATTTTAGAGGGAATGCCTTCAATTTTTCTCCATTCAGAATGATGCTAGCCTGAGGCTTAGCATATATAGCTTTTACAATGTTGAGGTAAGTTCCTGTTATCCCCAGTTTTTCTAGTGTTTTGAACATAAAAGGATGCTGTACTTTGTCGAATGCTTTTTCTGCATCTATCGAGACGATCATATGGTTCTTATCTTTAAGTCTATTGATGTGGTGAATAATATTTATTGATTTCCGTATATTGGACCAACTTTGCATCCCAGGGATGAATCCTACTTGATCATGGTGCACAATTTTTTTGATATGCTTTTGTATTCGATTCGCCAGGATTTTATTGAGAATTTTTGCATCTATGTTCATTAGAGATATTGGTCTGTAGTTTTCTTTCTTTGAAGTGTCTTTGCCTGTTTTCGGGATCAGGGTGATGTTGGCCTCATAGAATGAATTTGGAAGAGCTCCTTCTTTTTCTATTTCTTGAAATAGCTTGAAAAGTATTGGTATTAATTCTTCTTTGAAGGTTTTGTAAAACTCCGCTGTATACCCATCTGGTCCAGGGCTTTTCTTGGTTGGTAGTCTTTTGATGGCTTCTTGTATTTCTTCCTTTGTTATTGGTCTGTTTAAATTGTGTGTGTCTTCCTGACTCAATCTGGGAAGCTCATATGACTTAAGAAATTTATCGATGTCTTCACTGTCTTCTATTTTATTAGAATATAGGGTTTCAAAATAATTTCTAATTATCTTCTGTATTTCTGTAGTGTCTGTTGTGATATTGCCTTTTTCATCCCGTATGTTAGTAATTTGAGTTTTCTCTCTTCTTCTCTTCGTTAGCATGGCTAAGGGTCTGTCGATCTTATTTATTTTTTCAAAGAACCAACTTTTAGTTTTATCAATTTTTTCAATGGTTTTTTTTTTCAATTTCATTTATTTCCACTCTGATTTTAATTATTTCTTGTCTTCTGCTATATTTGCTGTTGTTTTGCTCTTCCTTTTCTAGGGTTTTGAGATGTAGTGTGAGTTCGTTTATTTGTTGTTTTTTTCTTTTTTTGAGGAATGAACTCCAGGAAATGAATTTCCCTCTTAAAACTGCTTTCATTGTGTCCCATAGATTCCAGTATGTTGTGTCTGAATTGTCGTTTATCTCTAAGAATTTTTTGATTTCCTCCTTTATATCTTCTGTAACCCATTGATCATTCAGTAACATATTGTTTATTTTCCATGTGATGCAGGATTTTTCCTTCCTTCTTTTATCATTGATTTCCAGTTTCATTCCATTATGATCAGATATGGTGCATGGTATTATCTCCACGCCTTTATATTTACTAAGAGTTGCCCTATGGCATAATATATGATCTATCTTTGAGTAAGATCCATGTGCTGCTGAGAAGAACGTGTATCCACTTGATGATGGTTGATATATTCTATATATGTCAGTTAAGTCTAGGTTATTGATTGTGTCATTGAGTTCTATAGTTTCTTTAATTCAACTTTTGTCTGGAGGATCTGTCTAATGGCGAGAGTGGTGTGTTGAAGTCACCCATAATTATTGTGTTGTGGTCAATTTGACTCTTGAACTTGAGGAGAGTTTGTTTTATGAACGTTGAAGGATCATGGTAACAATGGAGGTTGTGATAGGTGAATGAATTAGACATATATATTTAAGGGTAGATTTAATATGCTGTACCAACAGAACAACTGTGGAGTGTGAGACAATGAGAGAAATCAACTTCTGGTTTTAGTTAGTGGAGACCCAGGTGTTGTGGGAACTGAAAATTTTACAAGGTATGAATACAAAATTGCAAATGAAAATAAAGTATGAAAGGAAATATTTATTTTGAATGTGTGGTGGCCTGACTCCAAGATGTTTCCTAATGATCCTGACTGTATCCTACAATATCTTGACTGCAAAGAGTCATGATGGATCCTGAGCCAAAACCACTTGCTTAAGCCATTTGTGAATTCTGATCCACATAAAACATGTGAGATAATAAATATATTTTAAGACACTAACTTTGGGATTAATTTTTTATGCAGGAGGAGATTGAATATATATTTTTGTGTCAGAAATGGAGTCTACCATGACAAAACTTTAAAATAGAGAGAAACTTTAGAACTAGGCAGTGAGCAGAAGCCAGGATGAGTTTGAGGAGATGTTAGTGAAAACCTAAAGAATATGGAAGAGACTGTTGGACTTTAAGGATGCTTGAGAAGAGGACTTAAAGCAAAGTGGGAAGATGTTATTGGAAACTGGAGGATAGGAGTTACTTGTTATACAGATTTTGAAAGTTTACAGTATTGTCACTTGTGGTAAAGTGCAAAACAAAAATATACTGGGTAAATTGAGTGATCTAGTAATGGAGATGACAAAGGGGTATTGAGGGTGATCTGGGTTTCTTCTTGCTATTTATAGTACAATGTGAGAAGAATGTGGTAAGCCAAAGGAAGTACTTTTAAACCAAAAGAAGCCAGACTTCCTGGTTTTGAAAATCTCCTACATCTCCAGATGGCAGAACTGTTAAAATTAAGGGATTGCTTTGGGACAAGGATCAAATATGTGTCACTGTCAGAAAAACAGGGTACAGAAATAATATGACTATGACTATAAAATCCTTTGTAAAGACCTCAGAAAAAATGCAAAACAGTGCTGAAGATATCCATTTAGTTAAACAATAAGGATTCTAGAAAGCTTAACATTGTTGTCCCTCAGTAATGTCAGTAGAAGCTAAAGTGAGTGAAAAGGCTTCTCTCAAGGAGATTTTATCTAAAGGAGTGAACCCCACAAATATTCATAAGTTATACACAAAGTTTTTAAATAATTATGGTAAAATTGTGGCTAGCTTATACTGAAAGGGACAGAAAAGAAGACTTTGGACTCAGCAAGTTGAAATAATTGCAACTGGACACATGGATTCAGAGGGTAGAAGCAACAGTGCAGGAGGTAGAGAAAAGGGTCACTCAAAATAATCCTTGAGGAATTTCACCTTTTTACTTGTGTGGAAAGCATGAATGGATAATGCATGAGCAAGGGGAAGATCAGTGGAAAATGTGTGTGTTGGGGGTGCTGAGGAGAGATGTGGGGAGGGGTCTGAATCAGTGCATGTATGATTTTGTCCAGATGAACCAAGCTACTAACAAACTGTAATGTACTAATAAATTAAGAAAAATAATCCTTGAGTTAGGAGTTAGGCCTACCCAAGGAACTTCCAACATTCACCCAGCTAAATATCAGAATTTCTTTGGACTACTGTGCTTCCTGTTTTGCCCCTGGCCTTTACAGGAATGTATGTAGTGGTTATCATAACTACTACTATTTATTGGGTACATAGGCAGCAGGCATTTGATAGGTCTGTGGACCAAGAGGAAGTATTCATAATGAGCTATATGTAAGAGGAGCCTCATCTATACTAGGACATGATTTAGATGAGAAGATTCTCTGAGTTAATATTGAAATAGTATTAAACTATTAAAGACCTGGGGGAGAGTGAGTATATTTTTCATATGGGAGGGACATAAATCTTTGGTGTCCAGAGGTAGGACTATGGTGGCAGGCTTCCAAAATGAGCTTTACTGATTTTTTTTCTTTCCTGATATTTATGCTCATATGTAGTCCCTTCACATGCTAAATATGGCTGACCCATGTAACCAGTACAATAGTGCAGAAATGACAGTGTGTGACTCCTGAGGTTAAATTATAAAATGTATTATGACTTTTATCTTAATCTTTTGGGATCAGTCACTTAGGGAAAATAAGCTATTATGCTGTAAATGATCCTATTGAGAACTCCACATGTGGAAAAATTGAGGCTTCCCATCAATAGCCAGCATAATTTGCTGGTCATGCAAGTGAGCCATTTTGTAAGTGGATTCTCCAGCCTCAGTTACATCTTCATATGTTTGTGGTCCCAACCAACATTTTAACTGTAGCCTCATGAAAGATCCTGAAGAAGAACTGCCAACCAAAGATATTTCTGAATGCTTCACCCACAGATACCATAAAATTACACAGGTTTTATGGTTGGTCAAGGCACTAAATTTTGAGGTAAATAGACAACAGTTACATAATGACAAAGGATATCTCCAGAATTCAATTGTTTTTTTTTTTAAACTGACAACTACCACAAACATGATACTAACTTAGGAAAATAACATAATACTTTTATTAATTAACTGACAGGTAAATTGTTATATTACCTCTGTTCCTACACCATTTGTGTAAATACTCTTTAAGAAGAAGTCAATCCTCTCTCTAGTGTACTTGATCAATGTTTTATTCCTGATAGTTTTTACACATTTCTTTCAGCTTCACAACAAGTTATTGGTAATGTTATATACAGTTTTGTGATTTTAGTCAAATTTGGACAAACTTCTATCAAATTTACTTAATTAATAAACTGTGAGATTTTGGAGTATATTTTATTGTGTGGTGACTAATATTAAATACTATTTGAATTGATGATACTCATTACCCAGTTTTGAATCAATGTGTTTATTGTAGTGACATTATTCTGAGTTTTATGTTACCTTAATCAATGGCAGTAATTTTGTGTCAAATCTGCCAGAAATTTAAATCCTTTTCTGATTTATTCATGTGATTTACTTCACTATTTGGATTATTAAATAATCCTACAGCCTATTCATTACTTCTATTCAAAATTTATCTCTTTCTCTTAATGAATGATTGCTTTTGGCATAATCTGGAAAAACTGTTTCACTTCTCAATGTCAAAATAATTTTTATTGATTTCATCACTCATCTTTATCACCTTTGCTTCTTATTCCATTAAATTTTTACCTGAATTTTCTCTTTAATAAATATATTTAATAATGAGAAAAGAAGTGTCTGTCATATTTAGCCAACTCAGGAGTCTGTCAATTTTTACTTGTTTTACTGAAACTTTCTGTGGTAGTTAATTTTACTTGTCAACTTGTTTGGGCTATGGGATGCCCAGATAGGTGGTAAAACAGTATTTCTAGATATGTCTGTGAGAGTGGTTTCTGGAAGAGCTTAACATTTGAAACTGTAGACTGAACAAAGATCTGCTGTTATTGATATGTACAAACATCATCAATTCCATTCAGGGCCCAAATAGAACAAAATGGCAGAGAAAGGGTGAATTCTCTTTCTCTTTTTCTGCCTTTGGTTATGGTAGCTCCTGACTCTCAGACCCTTGGATTATCAGACTTATACTGGTGTCATACCTCCTTCTCACTCCACAGGAGGAGTTATATCATCAGCTTCCGTAGTTCTCTGGCCTTTGACTCAGACTAAATTACATGCTACTGGCTTTCCTGGTTCTCCAGCTTGCAGATATTTTGGGACTTCTTGACCTCCATAATTCATGAACCAATTCCCATAATTATCTGTCTATCTGTCTATCTATCTATCTATCTATCTATCTATTTCTATCTATCATTGGTTCTGTTTTTCCTAAGAACCCTCACTAAAACATTTCCCAAAGCATATTTCCAAGTCTATTTTTCATTGTCAGAATACTTTGTATCTTAGTAAATTTTGTAAAATTGTATGACTAAATGAATAGATTGCTAAGGCCCACACCTGAAGTCTTAGAAGAACCCATAAACGTAAGGAGTCATTAAGACTTTATTAGTTATACACTAAGACCAACTGTAGTGGTGAGCAATTATGTGAATGGTGATATCCCTTACCAAGATGGAGAAGAGCACCAAAATCTTGGGAAAGAACATGAGGAATTCATTTTTTGACATGTAAAATTTGAAATGTCTACTGATAGGGTGACCATATAATTTATTTTACAAACTCATAACAGTTTCAAGTGTGAAAGTGTCTGCTATTTATAAACAAAAGGTATAAATTGGGACTGATCCAGAAAAACTCAGATGTATTGTTTTCCTATCTATTGAACATTCAAATAGAGAGATTGAAGTAGGCAATTCCTTATGGAAGATGGAGTTCAGATAGAGTTCTGACCTGCATATAGATTAGAGACAGGGTATTAATATTTAAATGCCATTTAATGTCTTGGAACAAAATGAAATCACTCAGAGAAGGAATGTAGATAGAATAGACAAGGACATTCAGAGCCGAACTTGAGAAAACAACATTTTAGAGTTCAACAAGATGAGGATTAACCAGGTAATGAGAGCCAATGGAATTAAAGGAGAACCAGGAACAGAGTATTCATGAAGTCATGTCAAGAAAAGATTGCAGGAGTATCTGATCAATTCAGTTAAATTCTGCATTGTTTAGAAAAATGAGAAGTCAGAAATGACCTTTGGACAGAACCATCTATATAATTTTCTATGTCCAGTGAAAAAAGAAAAACTTGGGAATCTTTTAAAAAGTTTCTGAGATGGGGCTGGGGTTGTGGCTCAGTGGTAGAGCACTGGTCTCACCAGCATGAGGCATTGGGTTTGATCCTCAGTATGTGTGTATATATATATATATATATATATATATATATATATATATATATATAAAAGCATGCATGCTGTCCATCTACAACTACAAAAAAAAAGTTACTGAGAATTTCAGGATGGCAACAGCAAAGCATTAACCAAGTATGTCTTTTTCTAATAATAGGGTCTTGTACAATTGTGTAGGTTGTACAAATACCATAAAACTGGTATGGCTTGTTTTCTTTTATACATGTAAAAACATTTTTTTGTACTAAGGATCAAAGTCAGGAGGCACTCACTGAGCTACATCCCCAGCGCTTTTTATTTTTTATTTTGAGACAGGGTCTTTCTAAGTTGCTTAAGATCTTGCTAATTTTCTGAGGCTGGATTCAATCTTGCCCTCCTCTTACTTCAGCCTCCTGAGTCACTAGGATTACAGGCATGTGCCAACTGCATGCAGCTACATTTTAAAACCTTTTAGCAGAGAAATGAGATGGTGGCTGGAGAGAATATTAAGTTCAATTGAGTATTAAGTTCAATTTATTTAGGATGAGAGAATAACAGAATATTTGTATGCCGATTCAAATAATCCATTTGATGGGGGAATTATGATGATTTAGAATAGTGAGATAGTTAAAGAATGATGTCCTTGAGGAGCTAATGGAATAGGATTCAAGATGCACATGAAGATATGGATAGGTCTTGCACTTTAACAGGAAAAGAGGAAGAATGTATGGTAGAAGATGCAGGAGGGTTAATAGATTTGAAGGTGAAATCATGATGAGGTTCTCTTTATATTACTTCTGTTTTCTCAGAGAAATAACAAGGAAGATCACCAACTGAGAACAAGGAATGAGTGAGGTTGCATAGCATATTTGTGGAATGAGGAGACAGTGTCTTTTGTTTACTGTTGTATGACCTACATTAGCATAGCATCTGATACATATTAGGCACAATCACACATAACGGTCATCAAATTCTCATCTTTACACTCTCAGGATGTCTTTATACTATTCCCCTTTTTTCACATTCTCACACTGATTACCCTTTTTAGGCTACAGTTTTCCTTGTTGAACTGGTCTCCCATCTTGAGTGTCTCCTTCCTTCAAACTGTCTCCCACCTTTGATATTATTATGACTGCACTTTTTAATAAAATAATGCAGAATGAATAAATTAATAAACAAATTAATGGGCTGGGGATGTGGCTCAAGCGGTAGCGCACTCGCCTGGCATGCGTGCGGCCCGGGTTCGATCCTCAGCACCACATATAAAAAAAACAAAGATGTGTCTGCCGAGAACTAAAAAATAAATATTAAAATTCTCCCTCTCTCACTCTCTCTTTAAAAAAAAATAAACAAATTAATGGTTATATAAGTATCAAAATTTTACAATTACAAACACGATGGATTTCATTACAGAGAAAAATCTAAATATAATGTGAAACAGGCATCTCCAGCTTGGGTTTAGAGAATTCTCAAGTATCAATGTCATGTACCTCAACAGAGAGCGTGAAACAGAAAAAATGTAAAAAGTGAAATTCTATCACTCTTGGCCTTATGTCAGAGTAGTTTTTGTTTTGTCTCTAGAAAGATAAAAATAAATCATAAAAATAAGTCAATACAAGTTACTTGTCTGAAAATAAGCAGAAAATTTTAAACTTAGATTTTATAAAAACTGTTGTTATTTTCTAATAGCAAAACAAATACTTTTATTGTAGGATATTTGAGACCTGCAGAAAAGCACAAAAGAGAAAATAATACTACCACCCAGAGATACCCATTGTTAATATTAAAGTTTGTTTTTCTTGTAGTTATGTATCTTACATTGAGCTCATAGTCTTCTTATAGTGCATTGTGCTATTTTTATACATTTGTATTTTGTTATTAAATATCCTTAAATATGTTTATTATAATGGTTGCAATATGTTCTATCATATGAGAGTGTATATATACATATATATATATATATGTAATAATTCAAGCATATCTTGATTATTTGTCATTTATTTTAAGACTTTCTGTTTGGGCGAGCTAAAACTATCATGAGACAAAAGTACAGTCATGATATTTTTTTTTTCCATCATGTGATGATTTGATGAGTTCAGAGGAGTGGAATCCAGTAGGCAGTTAACAGTTTTTTTCCCACCCCACAGCACCTTGATCTTTGTTACATCGTCTTCTATCCTATATTTAAATTAAAGTTTATACTATTCCTTCTGAAGGATAATTCCAGGGAAGCAGTCAACATGTTTTAAAACATCTGAGCTCTGGAGCAGACACATTTTGCCACTTCTTTTTTTCTGTTCTTTAAGATAACACAGCAGGGACAAAATGCTTGAAAGAAAAATACTGCTATAAAAGCTACACAATCTTTTTAGATAATGCTGCTAGACCTTTTTTGAAATTGGACTCTTACTTGTACTTTACATTTTGTTATAGCAGAAATTATTAAGATCCCATGAAGACAGAAGGAGTGTGTGGAACTGAGAGTAGATACTTTCTACTTTCCTTGTCTCTATTCCATTTGCAGGTGACTTGGAAATCCACAAATTACAGAAAATAAAAAATAAAAGAAACTTTTTATGAAGTTTGTGAATTCCCAGAGCACCTGTTTTATAAAACCATACTGCTCTGATGATGAATCACCCAAGCTTTATAAAATGATTCATCATTAATCATCACAAAAATAGGCTTAACAATTCAAAAGCTCAAAATTATACTATTTTATTAGGTCTATATTTATTAAAACTATATTACTTTGACTAAGTTTGGAAATAGAGAAAATCCAAAGTTCACTTCTAAAAATGATAGACCTTTTCCATTCCTTCAATGGTCTATTTAGCCATTTCTATCAAGGTGACATTTTTTTTAGCAGAAGAAAACCTTGATAAATGACTTATTTTTCCTAAAGGAGAATATCATTTCTAGGTCCTTGGCCCATATTTCTACATAGAGTATTATATAAAGAAAAATATTTTTTTCTTTCTATACTCTCAACACAGAACACTTCTTCTACTAAAGATGTGATTTTTTTTTCCTCTATAACAAGCAATTCTCTGACACTAGCTAGGTGTCCTACAATTCAATTCAATTCTGACACTAACCAGGTTAGTGCAGACCCCATAGGTTAAGTGTTCAGTGCCATAACATTCCCCTTCCTACTTCAGAAGCCAATCAAAAAGTAGTAGATTACCTACAACTTCAGTCTGACTTGGCAAAATTAGAGGTTCCCACAACCCTTTTATTCAGGTTTAATTTGCAAGAGCGGTTTACAGAACCCAGGAAAGAAAACAATTTTTTATTGCTAATTCATTACAAAGAATATGTTAAAGAATATTAATGAATAGTCAGAAGAAGAAATTCATAGGGTAAGATTTATTCCTGAGTGTGGCAGTTTTGACTCTGTAGAACCAGGGTACAGCCACCCTCCTGGCATATGGATTTGTTCTTGTTCACCAACCTGGAAGCTGCCATGAATCCCATACTTCTGGGACTTTTATGGAGACTTCCTCATGCTGGTATGAACAATGACTAATTCCATTTTTATCTCCTTTTCCTTCTCTGAAGAATGGGTGGTGGGACTGAAAGTTCTAAGCTTCTAATCATGGTTTAAGCTTTCTAGTGATCAACTCTCATTTAGGAATCCACCAAAATGCCTCTTGAAAGAAATTATAAAGGTTTTAGGATCTCTTTGCCTGGAATCAAGTACAAAGTCTAATATATTATTTCATAAGCACATACTTATCTCTTTACAGAACTATGTGATGTATATTAAGCAGGGGATACCAGCTTCTTTTTTTTTTTTTTTTTTTTTTTTGTACTAGGGATTGAACTCAAGGCACTTGACCACTGAGCCACATCCCCAGCCCTGTTTTGTATTTTATTTACAGAGAGTGTCTCTCTGAGTTGCTTAGGGCCTCACAGTTGCTGAGGCTGGCTTTGAACTCAAGATCCTCCTGTCTCAGCCTCCCAAGCTGCTGGGATTACAGGTGTGCACCAACATGCCCAGCGGATACCAGGTTCTTGACATTTCATGTCACCTGAGTGTGTTTCCAATTATTCTGTCTCCATATCTAAGTCACAGATGAGAAAACCGAGGCCAGCATAGTTCATTAATAAGATCAAGGTCACATCTTTAAGAAATAACAGCCCCTGGGTTATCCAATATGTTGCTGATCCAGTGAGTAAATCTGTGTTTACCAGGAATAGTATAAATCAGTTCAGCTCCCTGGGACTCATCCTGATCAGTGTCAGATCAGATCTTTTAATTCTGATGCCCACTGGTTGGCATATGTCTTTCCTTATGTGCCTTTCAATATACAGGGGAAAATGTATACTGAGATGAGTGAATGGGACTCCATGTGCTTTGGAACCATTTTGAAGTAGCTCTACCACTTAGTGGGACAAATCACTTAACCTCTTTGAACTTTAGTTGCCTCATATTTAAAGTGGAGATGACTTAATTCCTATGTCTGATGATTTTGTAATATTTATCTACAAATTAAATTCACTTAGTACCATGCCTGGCACAAAATAAGTAGTATATATTTGCTGTAAAGGAGTATAAATACTACTGTACTGGTAAGCATTAGATTATGAATCTATTTCTTTTGTTGCTGTTTTGTGAAGATTGCTTTGGTGTTTTCTCTCATTTTAACAGACAAGCACTTAGTTCCAGCTTGTCTTGGTAGGAGTAAGATTCCTGTATAGAGTTATTTGTCCAGAAGTCTCAATAACATTTGAATTTTCAAAAACTTTACCCTAGAAAAAAAACAATAATGGGTAGCTCTGCTTTCTCGTGCTTCTATTTCATTACTCTTGAAACTAGAAATAAATGACATTCTAAGAGAAATGACCCACTTACTTTATTGAACCCTCCCCGCCCCCAGCATGGCATGTGATTGTTTCTTGAAGAGTTCCAGTGAGTTGCTTTTTAAAATGTGACTTTATATTTCTAAGATCATTTTCCATAACTGTGACTGGGAAGGATATGAGGTTACACCAAATTTATACTTGCTCTTTGGCTTAAAACATGTGCTTAGTACATAACAGATTAACATACATTGAAACAAATAACAAGTCCCAGATCAGAGAGGTCTCAACTACTTTATCACTACACCTTGTTGTTAGTTGCTTTGGACCCTGGGTAATTTCTCTTAAGGGAGAAAATGTTGGAGCTGTAAGACATTGGATTAATTACTTTAACCTACTTCTATTTACGAATGTACAATTCCTGTGGATCAGTCTCAACCCCACTGCTTCTGAATAACAAAACAGCATAATTTAGGCTCACCCACTAAGGTCCTGACCTCATTACTGCAAACTAGGCCCAGAACAATCCCTTTCTTGAAGATGGACTTTTCCCAGCCATTTTGGTTCAATTTCAAGACCATATTAAGATAGTTTTTCACTAATTACCAAGAGGTTCTTTATTATTATTTTAAAATTAGATCAATAGGAACATATCAAAAACTTCAGAGAAATGGAACTCTAGAATATATAGCTACAGAAGATATAAATTAATTATTATGTGAAGGTAACAAGGAAAATTATTCCTTGGCCAATAAAAAAAAATCAGTTCTCATCTTTCATGATGCTGTAGTTTGGATCTTGGATGTCCCCCAAAGGTCCATGTGCTAAAAGCTTGGTCTCCAGGGTGGAACTATTAGATGGTGATGGAAGCTTTAAGAGGAAAAGCTGAGTGGGAAGTTTTTAGATCTTTGGGGGATGCCCCTGAAAGGAATTGTGGGATTCCGGGCCCCATTTCATGCTCTCTTTTGCTTCCTGGACATGATGTAAACAGTTTTACTCTACTGCTCATTCATATAATGATGTGTGCTTGCTTCCTCACTTGAGGCCCAAAAGTAATAGGGTCAATCAACTGTAGACTGGAAACTTTAAAACTATGAGCCAAAATAGAACCTTTCTTTTTATAAGTTGAATATTTTAGGTATCTTGTTACATTGATGGAAACTCTACTTACACACATGGGATATATTTTTATTCCCTTTTGTTTGGGAAACAACTAGGATCAAAGAATCCAGATTTTATTGTGATTGTTGGAAAGTGCTTGTCTCCCTGAAAAACATGGGAGAGATATGTAAGGAAATGAAATTCAAGAAAAGATGTAGAGAAAGAGTAGATTGTATAGACTTGAAGTCTCAAGGCTTTACCAACATGAAGAAGCCTATTCACACTGAAGTGTCCTGCTTTCTATCAAATAATAACACCTTATCCTCAGGGGCTATGCTTCAAGACTCAGTGGATGTTTGAAGCTGAATATTACTAAAAGCTATATATACTATGTTTTTTCTTTTCTTTTTTTAGAGAGAGAATTTTAATGGTTTTTTTTTTGTTGTTGTTGTTTTGTTTTGTTTTTTTGGTTTTCGGCGGACACAACGTCTTTGTTTGTATGTGGTGCTGAGGATCGAACCCGGGCCGCACGCATGCCAGGCGAGCGCACTACCGCTTAAGCCACACCCCCAGCCCCTATGTTTTTTCTTATACCTTCATACGTACGATGAAGTTTATTTTATAAGTGAGACACAATAAGAGATTAACAACAATAACTAAAATATAGTAACTATAACAATCTGCTGTTATAAAAGTTAAGTAAATATGATTTCTCTGAAAATATTTTGTTCATTATTCTTAACTTTCTTTCTGTGATATGAGATAATAAAATGGAATGAGATAAAGTGAGAAAGTGAGATGAGTGGCATAGACACTGTGACATAGCATTAGACTACTACTACACAAAGGTTACTTGAACACAAGCACTGCCATAACATGACAGTCCATCTGATAACAGAGATGATTTCCAAGGGACTAATGGGCAGGTAGTATATATAGTGTGGATGCACTAGACATAGAGATGATTCATGCTTTGCAAGGGATGGCATGAGATTTCATCATGCTATCTAGAATGGTGTGCAATTTAAAACTTATGAATTTTTTATTTCTAGAATTTTCCACTTAAAGTTTTCAGACATGAGTTGACAACTGGTAAATGAAACTACAGAAGGCAAAACCACAGATAAGGAGCGAAGATTGTACCAACTTTTTAGGACTTTTTTGCTGAAGTCCCAATTCCATAAGTGTAGTGAATTCCTTTTGGTTAGGAGATTTCTCCTTATTTAAATGTAAATCCCCTGAGGAATTAAACTCAGGGTTTTTGTTCCTAAGCAAATTAGCTTACTAGGCACCTCCCAGAAAGGTAGTCGGTGGAGTGTAGAAAGAAGATTGAGAGACATCATTACTACTGTAATGGATGAAAAGGCCCATTGGAAGGTACTGAAAACAAACAGATTGAATGATGAAAGATTATTCTTCCTGCAAGCAATAGGAGACCATGAAGAAAAGGTCTAACCTTGTAGCAGAAACTAAATATTTCAACAATGCAAGTTTATTCTGCTGTGTGGGGGAGCATAGGGGTAGAGGGGGAATTGTGGGAGGAGATGGGGACATGAGGAGGGCACACAATGTGGCCTTTAGGAACTGGATTAGAAAAGAATAGATATGTGTGCATATGTGTGGGGTGAGGGTAGGGTGTGGTCTAGGTTCTATAAGGAGTGAGAGGAGAGCTAGCTTTCCTTTTCCATTTCTGGATATGTGCTTAGTTAGAAGCCTAAATCCATTTTGAGGCTAGAGTATCACAATGTTGAGTTGTAGCTCTCTATTTCTTGTGCTTTGTATGCTAGTATGAGGAAATGTGTTACCAACTGTAACCCAAATGTTCATTGACTTGTTAACTTCCAACTGGGTAGAAGCAGGGCCTCAGCGTCACAACCTGCAAAAGTTCCCCAGTTATTCTGGAGAGTTCCTAGAAGAGTGCTACACATGTGCCTAAAAATCAGCCTGTTAGGTACTTCCATGAGTGGAATCTTCTATAGGCTTCCTTTGTTACTCACATTTGTAATATCCCCTGCCCTTAAAATAATCCTGGAGGGACCTCACTGCTGTTTTAGACCATAATGATCAGATCATTGTCCATGTCAAGGATGTTGTCTGTGGGAACCAAGACTAAGTTTTGTTTTCAGCTTCTGCATTTAAGCTTCTCTTTATATATTAATATTAAAGTCCATTGAAAGATCTTAGTGTAAATGGAGTTCATTCCATCCCTGTGGGTCCTATATTCCAGTCTTTCTCAGGCTCGCTTTCCCAGTAAGAGCTTCTTTTCTCACCTAATTGATTAACTAAATCTCCTGCACATGGGAATGGAAACCACTCCCTATATTTTGGCCAAAAGTGAGACAATGTGTATATGTGAATGAATGGATAGGTGTGAATAAAGTTATGGAGGGGTATGAAAGAGAAGTGAAGATAACAGTCTCTTAGTCCATTTTATGTTGCTATGAAAGAATACCTGACACTAGGTTATTTCTAAAGAAAAGAGGTTTATTTTGACTCAAGTTTTGGGAGGATCAAAGGCATGGTGCCACTGTATGCTCAGCTTCTTGTGAGGGCTTCAGGGTGGAAGGGCAAGTTGACACATGAGGAAGAGAAGCAAGAGAGAGCCAAGGAAGCTAAATTTGCTCACAGCCTATTCTCCTGGTAACTAATCAACTCTTGCAGGAATTGTATTGATCCCTTTATGAGGATGGAGATCCCATAACCTAAACACCTTTTAAAGGTCTTTCTAGGTGCCGTGGTGCATGCCTGTAATCCCAGTGACTCATTAGGCTGAGGCAGGAGGATTGTGAATTCAAAGCCAGCTTCAGCAAAACCAAGGTGCTAAGCAACTCAGTGAGACCCTGTCTCTAAATAAAATACCAAAAATTGCTGGGGATGTGGCTCAATGGTTAAGCACCCCTGAGTCCAATCCCTGGCACCAAAAAACAAAACAAAACAAAACAAGCCTCCTAAAGTTCTTACCACTTCTCAACACTGTTGCACTGGGGACCAAGCCTCAAAATGAATTTTAGTGGGGGCAAACCATGTTTAAATCATATCAGCCAATTAATAGACACCACATTCTTTGACTGCCTGAGTCATTCCAAATGACCAGACTAGGATGGATAATTCATGAACCTTGCATTAAACAAGGGAACAGCATTTACATAATTGTTTATATTTGAATAGTAGTTTAACCAGGGAGAAGGTTGGTCAGGAAACACCAGCATTATCATCTTCCTTCAGTTTGTTGCCTATTGTAGCCCATGTAGCTTTTTGTGGCTTTCTATGCCTCCCTCCTTAAAAATTGGAAATCATTTTTTGTTGAATTGGAACATATAGGAAGCTTAGCCCAGGAACCCTGCCTGGATCCTGGGTGGCTGGATTCTGCCACCTGCCTGCATAAGAAATAGACAAAAAATGGAAAAAGGAAAAAGGAAAAAGAAACTTTATGCAGTTTGATCAAGCTGGGGAGAAGCAGCTAGATTGCTTATTCCCACTGGCCCCACAGAAGCAGTTACAATTTATAGAAGCAAAAGCTAGATGATATACAGATGTAGATTTAGTTATCCTGTGTTAGGATGGGAGTAGGAACTGATCTCTGTTCATCACTCTCCTGCTTCTTTGAGGCCTGTGTGTGTGGGTGGGGAGGGGAAGGTGATGTCATAGCCCTTTAGTTTCCTTCTCTTAGCAAGACGAAGTTCGTTCCTAATTCAGATTAGGGCCCCAAATTCAGTCTGCTTCAGACACCATAGTAGGCACTCAATGAATATGAGCCAAATTAAATGAGGTACATGACATTTGATCTGTATGTTGTTTTTGCTCTTGGATATGAAACAAGAATTCATGAGCTTAGGGTATGAGCAGTATGAATGCATTTATTCCACTTATTTAACAATTGAAACATGTAACAATTGAAAACGTTAATGCCATAGACTTGCCCAAGGCAATATCACAAAAATGTGATAAAATACCAAAAATACCAAGTATAATTTAGTGGTTTGGGTGGTGGTCCTTCCCTGAAGGCTGGAAGCAGGGGTGCTCTTTGTAATGCTCCTTTAAATCCTATCAACAAAGGACATGGATACTTCAAATTACTGAGACAAATTCCACTTAACAAATAATTTCAAATTTGACTGATTTTCTGAATTGCTTTTAATGTACAGAGGAGAAACCACACTGTCCACTGTGTAAAATAAAACAAAATAAAATCTCTTAAAATAAGAAAAACTTTTAAAGAGATTCCCAACCACCACTACCAGTGTTCATGCTTACACATACTTGTGTGCGCGCACACACACACACACACACACAAATCAGAAGTTCTGGAAGCCACTGTTTTAGTATAATCAAGTTCATATAATCAAAACAGTTGAGTAGGAAGAATAATCAAGAATGTTTATAGTGATACTTGGAGGTTAACTAAAAATTAACAGAGCCAGACCCCAAATGAAATGATTATGGTCCAAGAATAACAAGTTGTGTAGGAGTGGAAAAAAGGCTTTAAAATGCTGAAGCCTCCATAAAAGTTCAGGGCAAGGAGATTGAATCCTGGGCTGGGAATGTGGCTCAAGCGGTAGAGCGCTCGCCTGGCATGCGTGCGGCCTGGGTTCGATCCTCAGCACCACATACCAACAAAGATGTTGTGTCCGCCAAAAACTAAAAAATAAAATATTAAAATTTTCTCTCTCTCTCTCTCTCTCTCTCTCTCTCTCTCTCCTCACTCTCTCTTTAAAAAAAAAAAGAAGATTGAATCCTAAGTCTTAAAACCCACTGAAAAAGAAAATAAAGTCATATGTACTAAGCTGGAAACACTCAAAAATCAAGGTTTCACTGAAACTCTCTCCTGAATGGGAGAGAATGAGTGTTGAGACTTTTAGAAAACAAAGAAAAATCTTAAGAAAAAATAGGGATCCCATGGCCAGGCCATGTCATGATGGGACTACTTAATGGGGAGAAGCATATACTGCAAAGTGTACATTCAAGGGAACAGCTCAGAAGTGATTTCTATTGATTTACTTCTCATAACTAATCCTACTCTTGATAAGGAGACAGACTCTAAAGAAACAAAATCTTGTGGGAGAAAATGTTGTAAGGGTTGAGTGGGAGAAACAGACAGAATTGTCTTACAGGGAGAAAATAATTTGACAAAATCAACATGAGAGACAAAGATTGTGCACAAATATTTTCTATGAATAAACATAATAAAAGGAAAACTAATTGTTGGCCACTATTTGAATATAAGCTAAAATTGAGTACTCATATGAAGGGGAAAAAGGATAAATCTGGGCTACAAGAAGTCAGGTGAGGGGTTGAGTGGATGGCTAGGGATTTGGAAGGTGAAATGCAGTTTAATTAATTGAGCCCTGGAGCAATGTCCCAGTCTCTTTACCTATAGTAGTTCATTTTACTTTTGATGTCCCCTCAATGAGGTGATGGTGAAGTGACCTGTCCAAGATCACATAGATAGTAAGTGGCAGAGTTATAATTCAACTCAAATCTGTCTGATATAAACCCTGTCTTCTCTTCATTAAACTATATCTGGAAAGCATACGACAACCCTTTCAATATATTCAGCAGAGTGGAGTCACCAGAAAGTGACTCTGGTCATCTTTCATTTCTCAGCTCCACAATCCCAATGTCATTAAGAACAAGAGGAGTGTTAGGAGTGCTTCAAATCTGTGAACACAACAATGAAAAATTGTTAATAAATTTCTGCATACATTGAAGAAAAGACAGATCTGGGGATAGACAAAGAGGAGGCAAAATACCCCATCTCCATATACACAGTAGTTTAATAGGTGATTGGGTGTATTAGTCAGTGTTTCGTCACTGTGATCAAAATACCTGACAAGAATCACTTAGAGGATGAAAAGTTCATTTTGGCTTACAGTTGGATTGGCTGAGTCTATGCTCTGGGCTCAAGGTGAGGCACAACATCTTGGCAGGAGGGTATGGTGGATGAGCACTGCTCCATTCATAACAGCTAGGAAGCAGAGAGAGGGAGACCAAGAAGGTGCTTCAGGGGATATACACCCTCCCAGGGCATGCCCCCATGACCCATCTTCTCTAGCCACACCCCATCTGCCTATAGTTACCTCTAGTCAGTCCATTCAAACTAGGATTGGCTGATTAGGTTACAGCTATCAAGATCCAATCATAAAAAAAAAGATCCAATCATTTCACCTCTGAAAATTCCTGCATTATCATAGGAGATTTTGGGGAACACCTAATATCTGAACCATAACAATGGGGATGGAATATTTTTAATTTTTAGAAGAGAAGGAAAAAATTGGATTTCAATATAGAACATTACAAAGAACCTCATTATAAAGAAGTAGTCTACATAACAAAACAGTTTCTATTTTTTATCTGGTAGTTCACACTAATTTGAAATTATGAGAAATTGTTGACAAATAATTTGATGCAACAAATGTTTTTTATCTACTCTTTAGATTTATATTAATTATCGTTTGTAAACAGAGTATTTTGTAAGTGTTTATATTATCTCCTTGGAGACATTGTTGAGCTGACATACATAACAAACATTCTTTCATTCACTCTCACATTTGCAATAGCACAACTGGTTTCCTTGACTCCAGTCCAGACTGTCTTAGTTATACTATTCATACTGCTGCCAGAGTAAACTTTGTAAAATGCAAATCTGACAATGTCAGTTCTTTGCTTAGAACTTGTCAATGACACCCCATTGCTGGGGCCTGCCTTTCCAGACTCATCTCTAGTTGTTCCCTCAAGCACTCTTCACTTTAACTGTACCAAATTACTCACTGTTCCCAAAGGGAGGAAACTGTACTGCCTTTATGCCTGCTATACTCCATGTCCAAGATGTCTCTTCCTGACTTGTTTTTTTTTAACCTGACACTGCTATCTTTCAAACAACATGTCCTTAGTGAAACGTTTCAGAGCCCATCAGCCAGAATCAGCATGAATTTTTATTCATGTTTCAGAGTAATATTTCTGAAATCTAGATACATACATATACATATATATATATATAGATAGATAGATAGATAGATAGATAGATATAGCTATATACATACATGTGTCCCCCATCCCACTGAAAATCTCTAACTATATAATACATTTAAGATCAAGGATCTATTAGAATTGTTTCTCATCTTTGTTATCATAGCATTGGCATTCATTCATTTAACAACTCTTTAAATACCTATGAAGTAATAGATATTCTACAGTGTTGGGAATAGTGAAAAACAAGACATGGTTGATTCTCTTAATACATTCATGTTGGGGAGATTGACAAAAAAAAAAACCCAACTAATGGGGACTGGAGTTGTAGCTTAGTGGTAGAGCACTTGCCTTGCACATATGAGGCACTGGGTTCAATCCTCAGCACTACATAAAGATAAATAAACAAATACCTAAATAAATAAATATATTGTGTCCATGTGTCCATGTACAACTAAGAATATTTTTTTAAACAAACAAAATAAAACAAATAGCACCAACAAATAAACCTCATATTAATGAGAAAATAAAGTAATGACATTTTATGATAAGTAACAAGCAATAATACATCATTATTGGAATGTGTTTTTTTATTGTGGTTGTGTTGGGTGCAAACCTATTTTTTTACCTTTCTTTGGTATATCATTAAACTCCATTTTTAGACCTCTTGTAGTCAGGTGGGGGCCACATGATTTGCTCTTGCCAATGGAATATGAGTGACAGAAGCAAGTTGTGTCATGACTTGACTGAGGTGGGTAAGAACAGATGAACCTTGTATTATTCTCTTTCTTTTTTTAATACCTTTATTTTATTTGTTTTTATTTTTATGTGTTGCTGGGAATTGAACCCAGTGCCTTGCACATAATAGGCAAGCACTCTACCACTTAGCCAAAACCCCAGCCCCTGTATTATTCTCTTTCTTGTTAGCCAGAAGTAGAGGATCCAGTGAAGGTCTATGATACATTGGGATACCAGATCACATCAAAGGGGGAGTCTGAATTCCTGAATGACTTTGTATAAAGCTTCTCACTGATCACCTAATTGCAATTTGAGGCAAATATTATTTTGTTTAGGCATTGATATATTAGAGTTCTTTGCCACAACAAACCACCTTGCTGTACAGTGATCATAGCTTTCCATGACCAGAACTAACATAAAAATTTGAGACAGACAGCTGGGTATTTCCAAAAAGTGTTTTTCTCCTCTTACAGATTGTCACAAAGAACCTTCATTTCTGTCTTCAATATGTAGGTTATCTAACTCTCCATATCACATGCCCATGGCTCAGGCTGTTAATTTGACAGAAGTGATACTAACTTCCTGCCAAAGGAAAAGAATCCTGATCTATTTCAGAAAAAGCTTTGTGATTAGGTAAACAAACTTCTAAGTGTATCAGTCCTTCTAATGTATAGTTAGCTGATTATTGCCTATAGACACTTTTTATAGGACTTTAATCATTTCTATAGTCACTACATGGTATCATATGTCAATTGGAAGTTTGAAGCAAAACACAATGAAAGATTTGACCTCTGTCTTGGTGTAATGACCCATTTGCTTCAACAGTAACTAGTATGTGTAGAAAGATATATTCTACATGTCAATTAATTAAGCCCAAGCTTTTTCAGTACTTGGTTCATGACATGCAGGTAATTTGTTCAAGCATTACCAATTATAAAGAAACATTTGCTGAGACTGGGGCAGAGATAATGTTGTTGCTTCCAAGTTGAGCCACACATGTTCTCAAAATAAAGAACCCAGAATATTGCCTCTAACACACTTTACCTAGGCTGGATCATTTCTCCTGGATGAGAAATTAAGGGTGATTATTTCATGAAGTACCCATGTACCTATAGAGACATGTTAAAAATAGATGAGCTTAATACATTCAGTGAATATTTCCATTTTGGCATTTGGAAATATGGATGGGGGTGATGTGGGCCATTTGTACTATTCCAGTAAAAAAGCCCTGAACACAATCAAGGGTTTCAAATTGTTAATTCAATTGAGACTACAATATTTAGAAACTATTAAAAATTTGAAAAATTAATGTCTATAAGTAAGGATGATGAAACATTGACATAAAGGTATAATATTTTTTTCTCATCATTTTCCTTGGGAACAATATGCTGCTTAGAATTCTCTTAAGAATATTGTAGAACAAAGACCCATATTTGATCTGACCTCAGCTAAGAGGAAAAAGGTAGTACTTGGCAACCAAAGTTGACAGGATGTCCAAGGTTCTAAGCTGCTAGAAGGAGTGACAGATTCTTCCTGTTACTTTGATATAGACATTTACCAAAGGACCAAATTTCTACTGGACTCAGTATGCAAATATTTATAGGTCATACTCTGGTCATTTCCAGCATCTTAATCAAAAGTAGTAAACTGGATCATAGTAAAACACGCTTACTTGAATCCTGGCTATATCAGTTAGTATCATGTGACCACAGACAAACTAATCAAATCCTCTGATTTTTCAGTTTCCTTATCTGTGAAATGGGGTTAAAAATTCCTATTTGATGAGTGTAATGGTTTAGATATGATGTGTCCCTCAAAGGCTCATGTGTGAAAATGCAAGAATTTTCAGAGGTGAAATGATTAGATTATGAAAGTTATGACTTAATCTGTGTATTAATCCCCTGATATGGATTAACTGCTTAGTAACTGTAAACTGATAAGGTGTGGATGGAGGATATGGGTCACTGGGAGAGTGCCTTTCCAGCTTATATTTTGTCCCTGGTGAGCAGAACTTGTTCTCTCTCACTTTGCTTCCTGATTGCCATGTCCTGAGCTGATTTCTTTCTTCATTTCCTTTTGCCATCATCTTCTACCTAACCTCAGACCCAGAGCTATGGATGTTGGCCCTCTATGGACAAAGCTCTCTGAAACCATGAGACCCAAATAAACTTTTTGTCCTCTACATTGTTCTTCTTAGGTCTTTTGGTTACTGTGATTCAAAAGTTGACTAAAACAGTATTTTTAAAATGTTTAATTAATTCATATTAATTATGTAGAATACTAGGTTTTATTGTGGAATATCCATACATTCATATACCATACTTTAAAATGACTATTGAAAATCATTTGTCTTGCATCATGACTAGCACATTTTGAGAGTTCAATAAATCGTGGATATTAACAATGTGCCCTTCAAAAATGAACTTCTTCCACTTGCCCTTTAGACCCTCCTCCTATTCTCAATATCTATAGATTCATACTTGGGTAGTTTTAGCAAATGGGAGTATTGTAGGAGTATTGTGAAGCATACATACAAACTTAAGTTATAACAAGTTTATTATTTCAAAGTATTCCAAATCAATGCCAGAAAGGGGAATAGACATGTTAATAATTATGATTCCATAACATTTTGTGTTGATAAGTAAATTGCCTTCTTTCACAAAAGGTAAACTTGTCATATTTGATCTTGAACAAAATCACAGTTGTGATTAAAAACCTCAGAGAACAAGTTAAATTATTTAAATTAGATTCCATAACTCTATATTTCATAATTATGAGGATCTGAGGATCTGCTTATTCAAAATTATGTGTAATGGCATGATTGTGGAATTTCCTTGCTAATAAGGATAAAATACTAATAAAAAATCCATTTTTCATCAGTTCCATGATGCTTATCATGTAACCAATCTCAGTGGCATTATTTCATTAATACCAATTGAAAGGGGACCAAACTTTTATAGTTCAGGTAATAAATTATGTGGGAGAGTTAAAAAATTACAGCTGTAGGAAAACACATCGTTCTTCTGTTTGTTACTACTTCATGAAATAGTTGAATAATTTTTCATTGGCAGGCACGATAGATATAAGATCTACCTGATATCTCTTGTGCAACATGTGAAATCTTCAGGTTTCATCTCCCACCCAGTCAAAACTGGGTGACTGAGCAGGCTTTGACCAGCTTTAATGCCACAGTCACCCAGCAGTGCCTTGTTTTTTATCAGTTGCAAAAGTCTCCTCCTGCTTCTGGCCCTGAGGCTTCTCTGATTCTTGGTCAGGGATGTTCCTAGAAGGCATTTGGCATTCAAGCAGGAGCCACATGAAAGTAGGGTAGAGAAAATTAATACCCTGTAGGACAATCTTTAGACAATGCAGAACCCAGCCATCATGGTTAAAGGCAAACCTTTGTTTTAGGTGGAAGGTCTTGGGTTACATTTCATGAGATAAATTAGATGTGGCTGACTACATGACTATGCATCTTCAAATTGTTTCTCTGTCCTTTCTTGTTTCATGCCCCCTATCCCTCATTTTTTGCCTCTTGCATCACATTCCCAACTAAACTACTTATATATAAACTTTCATTTCATGGTCTGTTTGGGGCTAACCTAGGCTGAGTTATAGGCATATTCGAATACCTTTCATTGCATAAAAACAACCTTCTGTCGATAAAGGGAAGGCCTTAATACATATGCATATTCATCTCTGCATTTTACATGACTGAAAAATAAAGTGAAATGGTTGTGATTTGTTTAGTCTTATCTATAGTATACATTTGAAGTTTACTTTATGGTACAGGGATCCAGAATAAGGTAGAGACAGATTACAAGGTGCTGATACCATAAAAAGTAATCTCAACATTCTAAAATCAGTGTTGCTCATCTTGCATGGCAAGTCACTATGGTATGTTACCCCAATCATGAATCAGGTGCCTGACAAGGTTAGCCTTTTGACATTTATACTACCATACATAAATTGGTGACATTTTGACCCCAAGTGATAATGGCTGTGATTCTTGAGTTACTTTAGTTGAATCTGGGCAACTTCAACTTGAAGAAGAGGCAGGAGAACATACAAAAATCATTGTTTAGCCAGGTGTGGAGGGGCATGCCTTTAATCCCTGTGGATTCAGAGGCTGAGACAGGAGGATCTTGAGTTCAAAGACAGCCTCAGCAACGGTGAGGTGCTAAGCAACTCAGACTCTGTCTCTAATAAAATACAGAATAGGGCTGGGGATGTGGCTCAGTGGTTGAGTGTCCCGGAGTTCAATCTCTGGTACAAAAAAAAAAAAAAAAAAAAAAAAAAAATCACTGTTTAGGAAAGATTCAGCTCAAAGTGAAGGCAAAAGCATGTTTTCTGGGGAAAGTGTCTTCAGAACTATTTCTAATCACCCAGATTACCTATTTTATGAGAACTACTTGCCTCAGGGAAAAGAAACTACAGTTCAACTGTAATAAAATTGCATTTCAAATGCGATAGACATTGAAGTCATGTTATGCTCTTAATGTCTTTAGGATGCTGATACCAACTCTGAGTGTTTGGTAGTAAGCTCCTGTGGCACTGTGTCGAAAGTTTCTGGTGCTCGATGAGAAAAAAAATCCACAATAGATTAACCCATTGAGTGTTTTTTATCACTGAGATTTTCAGATTGTCACATGAAGGATTTCTTCCTCACTGAAATCCATCCAATTTATGAAAACTTTAATGTGAGTTTGATATCTTGCAAACTCTGGCAGGTCCATCATCACAGAAATCCAAGTAGGATGTGTTTTCTGAAAAAGGTGTCTTGCCCAAATTGGGGTCATCTTCAGGGAGCATGACTTCCAATCTTTTTCTGCATTCTGAAGTTTCTTCCAAGTTTTAGTCCAGAAAACCCCAGAAGAGCTATAGAAATACTAACTGAACTTTCAAGTCATGTGTGTACAAGATTTTTATCAGCTTTTGGGTTGATTATATTATTTATCAGATCTACTCATTGGAACAATGGAAAATTTAGACAAACCACTTTATATTTGATATAAATGCACAAAAATGCACCTTGAAGTTCAGTGCAATCACAAAATTCAATCAAATTTTAGTTCTGTATAATTACAGTGTCTCTGTGCATTCCTAACTAGATTAAACAGAATAAAAGTGCCATGATACAGAGGATATAGTGCTACAAATTTATTTTTGATACTCTCCCCAAATCATCTTCATTTCAAATCTAAAATATTGAGAAAATTTGTAGTTCAAATGGTCTAGTAATCCTTGTGTGAATACTTTTTGCCTTTTAAGAAGAGTTGGGAAAGGTCAATGTGAATGTTTTGTCATATTTTAGGATATTGCTAATGATTTTAACACAAGTTCCTTGTGGAGAGGCAAAGGTCTTTCTCTGCAAGAGACATGACATGTTTATTGCCTTTTTTGTTTGTTTCTTCCTGATAGACATGTCTACACTGCAAGAGACATAAGATCCTGGGTATTTGAAAATTAAACAACAGCAGCAAAGGGCCAGATGCTGTAGTTATAAAAGTTGCAAAAGTATCATAAACACCAGGTGTGCTATATAAATGCACAGGTTTTTTTACCCTGCCACACTATTATCATATGGTTTCAACATCTGTTCGTTCCTGTCCAGGCTTCCCACAGACAGTATTTATTAAAATCAAATACACGCTAGCTCTCACTTATGTGCCTTGAGCAGGAAGTGCCACAGTGGCCTTATTATGGAGTGTAAGTGAGCCGATAAAAATTGATTTTTATCAGTAAACGTACAATTATCCTTACAAGCCAATATAGTATCGCCTGGCTTTGGTGTGCCTTCTACTTGCTAATTACTCTGTGGTTTCCATTAGAGTGGGGCCAACACAAAAATTCTTTCAGTAATTCCAAATAATTGGAGAATGAAAGGAGAGGTCAATTACATTTTGGATACAGCCTGTATTAGAGACCATTATCTAAAGAACAGTTATTTTCTTATTTTCAACTGGAAGTATAAGTAAATATAAGCAGGCATTTACTTAAATATTTGAAATAAATATTTTAGTGAAAGGTCTATGTTATTTTAGTGAAAGCTCTATACTATAAAATGATATATTAGAAGCAAACAACCTAGTATATAGGAAATAACAGTGGTTTGAAAATTCAGAACTTTATCCTCTGGTTCCTAATTTGTCCTTGCTGCTCTTTAGGCCTTAGTTTTCTTATCTGGGAAATGAACAGCCTGGAAAATATGTACTACTATGATTCCTTCCATTTTGAAGATTTATGACTCTAATGACTCTGTAACTCTTCAATGGCAGAGAATTACTTTTCTCTGGACTTTGGTTTGATAAACTCTTCTCTTTTTATTTTATTTTTTTTCCATTAACTTAATAGGAAACATCCACATTGTGTCTGAGGTGAGGTACCACAAACACCAGACAAGTAGAATTCAAGTTAATGAGTGCTTTGCTAGGTTTTGTTTTATTTTAAAATTATTTAAAAAGAGAAATGCACAATGAACTACCATGTCACTGTTGACTATCTATTTGAATAGGAAAATAAGAACCTCTATCTCATTTCATACATAAAAATAAATTCCAGGGCTGGAGATGTGGCTCAGCGGTAGCGCGCTCGCCTGGCATGCGTGCGGCCCGGGTTCGATCCTCAGCACCACATACCAACAAAGATGTTGTGTCCGCCGAGAACTAAAAAATAAATATTAAAAAAAATTCTCTCTCTCTCTCTCTCTCTCTCTCCTCACTCTCTCTTTAAAAAAAAATAAAAAAAATAAATTCCAAACAGATGTAAGCTTATGAATATAAGAAAAGTAAGTATCATGCAGACAGGGCTTTTTGAATAGAAAAATCAGAAATTCTATCTACCTCAGATCAAAATAAAAGCAAATTCAATGGATGCAAGATTCTGAATGTAATGGAAAAATATCCAGATATAGCATCCCTGTGGTAGAATCTGTGAAATACTCTCCCAGCTGCTGAGATTGCCATCCATAGATAGTCTTCAAATACGTGTCCATTCAGTGATTGCCTCAATTGGAAATGACTGACCAATTGCAGAAATACATAGGCATTCCATCTCAGCCCAACTCAAGAAAATTTTGAATGGCCTTTCTGGACCCAAAGCTTCCCATAGAATCAGCTGAGGTAGTCACTGGCCCAGCAAGGGAACTTAATGTCTTCCTTTTATGTCTTATGTTTCCTTTTCTCCCATTTGACATGTGCAGATGGCAAGAACCCATGTTCATAAACATGGAGAAGGTCAGGCTTCTTCTCAGATTCTGTATTATGGGAAACACAATTGCTAGAACATAATAGGATAAAATGTAAAAGAATATCTATTTTTGAAAAAAAATTGAATTTGGGAAATTTATTCTTAGAAATTAAAAGGCAGAATAAATTTTAAAAAGTGGACAGATACAACTAAATGAAAATTAAAAATTTGTTTCAGTATTATGAAAGACATCCTACGAAAAATTAAAAGACAAGTTTTCTTGGTGGTATATGTATACAATGAAGTACTATGCAGCTATAAAAATGGTGAAATCCTGTCATTTATGACAACATTGAAAGATGAGTGACTCACCTGAGATGGAATTCAACCAAGAGATTTTATTGGGGGGTCTGCCTGAAGGAGAGGCAGAGAGCAGAGGGAGAAGAGGAGGAGGGCAGAAAGAAAGGGTAGAGAGGAGAGAAAGAAGAGGAAGAGGGCAGAGAGGAAGAGAGGAAGAGGGCAGAGGACAGAGAGAAGAGAGAAGACAGCATGTGCTTACAAGCTTTGGCTTAAGAAGGGTTGCATAGGGGATGTGGTGGGTGCTGATTGTCAGGGTGACACTGTGTCCTATGGGGATTGGTCAAGAGGAAACCTTTGAATTCGGTGCTCTTGGCTTGGCTCTTGGCTTGGTGCCCTTTGGAGAGGAGGGGGAGGGGTAAGGGATTCAGTGATGTTCTTGTGAGAAGGGGGAGTCTCCCACACAGCCAACATTCCTCCCTTTTTGTTTTTATGTTGGGAGCAGGGTGATGAGATCGCCTCTTTACTTCCTGCTGGAGAGGGACGGGACAAGTGTGAAAGAAGGGAGGGATGGTCAGGGTGCGGGGACAAGAGAAGCACCGCTGTAAAGGCCAGGGCACTGAAGATGTAATTTCCTTGGGGCCAAAATCGATGAAAGTTCCTCGAAGCCATAGGTCATGGATAGTCTCCATCCAATCCTTGTCCCTGCAAATGGGGGGAGTCAGCCAGCTGTCCTGTCGGAGGGCCTCCACAAACTCCATGATCCAGGTGCACCACATGATGAGCCTAAGAACACCAAAGATACCCGAAGGCAAGGAGAAGAAGAGGGAAGAGGAGACACCACATTAGCTTCTGGCTGGAGGCCCAGTGAGAGGGACTGGCTGAGAAAGACCAGCGGTCAGGAGAAGGCACATGAAAGCGAATGGGCCTAGAAACCCTGGTGACAGGCTAGTGAAGTTCCTACTAAGATGTCCCTTCCCAATAGGGGAATGGGGAATTGGGGCAATACCAAAAACTGGTGGGAGAAAGGATGGTGGTAAAACCTACAAGAAAGCATAAGGGTTTTAAGGGGAAGGATTGTTTGTCCCCCTACCCCGACAATGGGGGAACAGGATGGAACAGTGGGTCCCCAAAACTCCCTCAAGACTGAATAAGTAGCCCCTGTGTCTAAAAGGAAGTTAATTGGACGTCCATCCACCATAATAGTGACCCTGGGCTCCTGAAAGGTGATGGTGGTCATCAGGGAGGGAGTCCCAAGGCCCTTTCAGTCATCCATTGAAGATCAGGGTCTAGGCTTGGGGCAGATCCAGCTCCCCTTTGGGGCTGGGGCAGTCCATGATCCAGTGACCCCTTAATTGGCATTTAGGGCATGGACGCATAGGTGGTCTGGGATTCTGCCACAGTCATGCTCAGTGTCCCTCTGTCCCACACTTAATACAGGGCCCAAGGGCCATCTTTGGTGGTGGGTGTTTGGCTGGAAACGAAGGGGCCTGAAGGGGCCCATGGGGTAGGTCCCTGTAGAGCCTGTGCCAGCATCTGGACTTTTTTGCTTTCTGGCCTTCTCATCCCAGTTGTGGTACACCTTAAAGGCTGTGGCCAGGACTTTAGTTTGAGAGGTCAAGGGTCCCTGTTCCAGTTTTTAAAGTTTCGCCCGAATGTCGGGGTAGTTCTAGGAGAAGTAGGTCATTAGGAGCTGTCTGCCATCTGGGGTCTCAGGGTCTAAATTAGAGTATTGCTGGAGAGCCTTAGTCAATCTAGGAAGGTGGAAGGTTTCTTGGTTTTTTGTCCAAAATTTTTTGGAGTTTTCAAAATTTATTGCCTTCTGAGCTGCCTGTCTGGCAACTAGGCAGGTAGAAAATTGGTACCTCAGGGCTAATCCTGCCTCAGGCCTGGGTGGTTTGATGGACTTCATCAGCATAATTATGGGCTTGTTCCCAGACCCGCCTGCCTTCCTCTGGGAGAAGGATATTGGCCAGGATCATGTAAATGTCATGAAAAGTGAGACTACGGGCTTGGAGTAAGTACTGAAACTCCTTTATGTATGAGGCAGAGTTGGAAGTGTAGGAACCAAGTGTTTTTCAACTGTGAAAGGTCTGTCATGGAGAAGGGCACGAGGACCCTAACAATCCCTTCCCTTCTGCCCCAGCAACCTCTCTCAAAGGAGCATAATTGAGGTAGGGCGTGGCTGGAAAGACTGTGCCCTGCCTGAATGGAGACACAGAATGGTGATGGGAGGAATGAAGGGGGAGGTGGGGTCAGGGCCTGAAGGAGGAGCCCTGGAGGTGTGGGGACTGGTGCAGAGGAGGGAAGAGGAGAGTGCAGGGAGGGGCTCTTGGCAGTGGCTTGAAATCCGTGGATGAAAAGGCAGAAAGAGGCCAAGAGAACATGCTTTGGGTTGCAAGAAGTACATAGAGATGGATTCGAGCAAAGGAGGATTTTCGATCACACACAATAATTGCAGAGATCCAGCAAAATGGCGGGGTTGGCAGAGAGGAGGCACCCCCCTTGAGTCTGTGAGGAAGGGTATGAGATGTTGACTGCAGAGGAGTCCCGCTCAAGCCAAATATCAGAATGAGATCTCAGGCCGGGGATACAGTCATTCCTGGAGGGCCCTGGGAGCTATGGGTCACCTGGCACCAGGGTTTCCGACAGAGAGGGGGAAAGAGGAGACCCACGCTTGAGGAGGGGAGGTGTTATGCTTGAATTCAGGATCCCTAAAAGACCACCAAAGACTAAGATCCATGTAAGCAGCAAAGAGGTATTTATTGCAAGCTAGCTCGGTCCTCCGCGCACACACACAGCAACTAGTGACGCTGAGAGGCCCTGAGCCCAGGGTTTGCAGAAGTTTTATACACTCTTTGGGGAAGGCAGGGACTTCACATACATCATAGCAAATCATCAAACAACTCTAAAACATGATTAGTACAGTCACTGGTGGGAACAGTTGGGTAGGGATGATTGGTTAGTACGAGTGGGGGATTCATTTGAACTGATTGGTTTAAGCCACGAGGGGTGGGTGTACGTGCTGAACTACATGGTTTCCCAACATGTTATCAATCACCATAAACTACTGGGAGGGTCATCTGACATCCCAGGTATTTTCCCTGTCTCATGCTGATTGGTGGCTGCTAGGGGGTTGCTATGGGTCCCCACCTAGCCTGACTGAGTCAGGGACACCTGGCACAGCAGATCTCTCCTGTTATTTGTAGATAAACAACTCAGCAGGGTGGGTATGTGCCTAGGAGTGCTCTGTGGGTCTTTCCAAGGACAAGGGTCATGCCCCCTTCCTTGGACAGGCTTTGCTCTGAGGTAGAGCCTGGTTTCTCAGAGGGGGTTGCCAGTTCTCAAGCTGGCCGAGGCCTGTTGGAAGGGGAAGACTCCAAGAGGACCACTGCTATGGTGAAGGTCTTGGTGGGGTGTATTCCTCCCCACGACACACCACAGGGGCTGCTGGATGATCAAGGGCCAGTTCCCTGTTACCATGCCTCGGCGGGTTTAGGAGTCTGGAGAGGGGGACTCACCAATTTGTAGGCCAATGGTGGATGCGAAGTAGGCGATGGAGAAGATGGGCGCAGGTTGGCCTCCGCTCAGGTGGTGACCTCCGATGGGATGGGGGTCCTGCTAAAGGCAGGGGAGCCCCATCTGAGTCAGGGCACCAATGAAAGGTGAGTGACTCACCTGAGACAGACATTCAACCAAGAGATTTTATTGGGGAGCTGCCCCAAGGAGGGGCAGAGAGAGAAGAGAAGGAGGGCAGAACGAGAGAGAAAGGGTAGAGAGAGGAGAGAAAGAAGAGGAAGAGGGCAGAGAGAAGGGAGCGTGTATTCACAAGCTTTGGCTTAAGAAGAGTTGCATAGGGGACATGGCGGGTGCTGATTGTCAGGGTGACTCAGGAACAGTAAGTGGACACTGTGTCCTATGGGGATTGGTCAAGGAAACCTTTGAATTTGGCGCTCTTGGCTTGGCGCTCTTTGGAGAGGAGGGGGAGAGATAAGGGATTCCATGATGTTCTCTGAGAAGGGGGAGTCTCCCACACACCCAACATTTATAATGAAAGCAATTTAAAAGATAAGGAATAGGGCTGGGGATGTGGCTCAAGCGGTAGCGCGCTCGCCTGGCATGCATGCGGCCCGGGTTCGATCCTCAGCACCACATACCAACAAAGATGTTGTATCCTCAGCACCACATACCAACAAAGATGTTGTGTCCGCCGAGAACTAAAAAAAAAAATAAATATTAAAAAATTCTCTCTCTCTCTCTCTCTCCTCTCTCACTCTCTCTTAAAAAAATAAAATAAAATAAATAAAAGATAAGGAATAAAGTATACCAGATAAATAAGTTTTAATGCTTTTGATTGATTTGTATGGCTTTGTTATTACTATTCTATGATTTTACACTTCTGCTACTACTAGAAACAGTCACTTGGAATTTTCTTTAGTCCAAAGCCCTCTAATGTGTCCATAGAATTCCATTTTTCTGAAAATGATCTAATTTACATTACCTAATTTCACTCCACCCTAATACTCTTTCACACAAATGTCTTGAAAACCAGGTAAGTGAAATGGGTTACTGAATCTTACAGATAATAATTCATATTTTAAAATTTCCAGATTGGAGTTCACAGGATTCATTTTATTCCCTCCAACGGCTATGGTCATCTAAAAGTGAATGAAATATTTAAAAGATGGGAATGAGCTCTGAAAAGTGGAAAGTTAGGGTTTCAGAATATGAGAACATCCCTGGAGCAATTTCTTCACAGAATAGTGTAGAAACTTGGAAGTGCCGGTGGTGAACTGGGGATATTCAGACAACTTTGTGCTATATAAACCAGTTTAAAATAAGTCAGTATGGGGAGATGAAGTTTACACCTTCATTCTTTGCTTTCTGAAGCTTAGTTAAAGCCTTCAGCCTCTAGCAAAACCCCCTGCTCTTTTGAAGTTCTTGCCCTTCATCTAAGCCACAAACAGTTTCTCCTCTGGTATTTTATGTACTGACTTTCTGCCTGGTATCTCAAATTCAGTGGAGACTCTACCTTGTGGCCTTCTATTCTGTCATCTGGAGACTTCAGTGTTCCTTTAGATAATCCTTGCAACTTTACATTGGAATGTACATTGGAAACATCAGTATAAGTTTTCACAAACACATAATCCCTGAGTTCTACCTACTGCATCAGAATCAAATCAGAGTGAGGGCTATAAGGTCCTTGCTTAACATCTGGATGGCTATCTTAAGTGACAGCCACCATTTTAAGGAAAGAGTTTCACTTTCCTGCCCAAGGGTGTTTCTGAGGAAGGCCCACCACTCCCTCATACCAACCTAAACCTCCACCACCCTTATTAGGGCCCACTCAGCTCTGATTCCTGACACTGCCCTAAAAAAGTCCCAGAACCCAAGCCTGTTTTGCCTCTCTCTCTGTTATGGCCTTTATTTGTCAGCCCTGAGGAATAAACTCTCCTATGTATGTCAGCCTGGTTTCCGCCTTTCATTTCTCGCTTACCTGTCTCTGGTTCCTCACTTTCCTTCAGGGCCTCAGCTTCTGTAACTTTGAAAACCAATGATTCTGCTGATAGGACTGTGACTATCTAGTAGCCCTGCTTTTTGCCTATCTCTGTGTCTGCATTCAATCTCCATGGCTGTGAGGTAGACATTTTCATTACTTAGGACCCCATCACATAGGAAATCTTAAACTCCATTTGGGAGGCTGAGGCAGGAGGATCAAGTTCAAAGTCAACCTCAGCAACTTAGCAAGACCTTGTCTCAAAATAAAAAATAAGAAGGGCTGCGTGGTCAAGAGCCCCTGGGTTCAATCCCTGGAAAAAAAATCAAACAAACAAGAAAAACAACAACAACAACAAAAAACCTGAGGCAGTGCCAAGACCCCTTTTTCAAACCCCAATTCTTATAATCATACCAGAAAGAATGTATTAGAAGGGATAAGAAAGGGAAAGGAAGACATTCCCAAGAGAAAGAGTTGGTCCTCTTAGAGAGGATAAGGACAGGGAGCATCTCCTGCATTTTAGGTTTATTTGGGATCCCCAGGAAGTTTCCAGAGATTTCTGACCAGGTTTTCCTCTTGACTTTTGACTGACAGCAGGGTGACATCAGACTTTCAAGTCCCCACTGTGCATGACAACTCTAGGTCACTTTCACCCATGTTGGTTCTAATTTGAATCTATTCTTACATATTTTATAATTCAGGGTAATTATTTTTATCTTCCTGAGTTCTGGGATCTGGTCTGTATAAGTGTCACAAAAGTACCCCTTCAGGATAATTTGTGTACTTCTTATGGAGATTTCAGGGCCTGCACCTGTCGGGGACTAGAAGGACATTCTCCTCCAAAGATTAGCCTGACAGCCCCCTGGGAGACATCCTGCCTGGAAGGCATCCTGCAGCTACCTATCTCAGTGGAACATCCTGCGGTTATCAGGATCATCAGACATCTTGCAGCTGGCAGTTTTACTACCCACATCCAGCAATTGCGGCGACCTTCCCCATCCCCAGCATATGAATACCCACCCAGCAATTGCTGATTAGAGAGCTTCCCCATCTCCAGCATATAAATACCCCTGTGTGAACAATAAAAGTTTGCAGCTTGATCAGAACTTTTGTCTTGCTGTCACCTTTCGTGTCTCTTGTCCCTTCATTCCTCCCCATCTAGGTTCGCTGCCCACGTTGATGTGTCCTGCCGGACGGGACATGCACCCCTCCTGAAGATAACAGGTAATGTGCTGAGGAATGTGACATATCCTGTTGACATAAGCCAGGCAGGGTTGCAGGTAAATTGCTTCTTGGAAACAAAGCATATGAGGGTCAGCAAAACCAGCCCAGTTTATAGAATTAGTCCTTTAACCTCATATTCTCACCCATCTCCTCTGTCTGTTCCCAATCAATTCCCTGTCTTTTCCCAACCCTTTCATTCTCCACACAGTAGCTGGAGTAGCTTTTTCAAATGCAAATTCCAGAACTTGACCACCTCCCCCACCAAACTGCCTTGCTTAAGCCTTTAAATGGCTCCCCATGGCTCTCCAGATAAAGCCCAAACTCCATAACATGCCATACAAGATCAGCTATAGTTTGTGCCCTGTAAATATTTTTTAATAATTATTTTTTAGTTATAGGTGGTCACAATAACTTTATTGATTTATTTTTGTGGTGCTGAGGATCGAACCCAGTGCCTCACGCTTAGTGCTCTACCTGTGAGCCAAAACCCCAGCGCCCCCCTGTGAATATTTCTGCTCCCAGCTCCTGCCTCTCCCTCTTTGGAACTCTGTGCTTCATCTACACTGAGATGATTGTACGTTTCGTCATACTCGTCATAAGTTTCTTATTCATGAATGTGTGCTCACTATTTGGAATGCCCTCAGCTCCCTTTGCAAACTTGGCTCCTATTTATCCTTTAAAGACTTGTCTGCAGAGGCACCTCTTCCCTGATGAAGTCTCAAAGGTGACAGTTTTTAAAACTCAAAATTCTCTATTCACTTTATAATAAATTTGGTACCTGAACCCTGGGTAATATTGAAATATTAAGAAATCAGATACTAGGGCATGCTGGTTGTATATCAATCCTGCTCAGATCATAAAATACCTTAATATTTTAAAAGATTTTCTCCTTTCCTGTCTCTTCCTCCTTCCTCATTGTCTCCACTATCACCAAAACTCTGAACAATTGAGCTGGGGTGAGTCAGTAGTTGAAATCTTCAATGTACAATAGAAACTTTGAGGTTTAACCTTTTCTCTCCTTATGCAACATTGCCAACAGGTTTCAACAGACCACTTCCATAGTCTTGCCTGCCCCATCTTGGTGATCAGTGTCCTTACAAAGGTAGGCCCTGGTTAAGCAATAAATTCTTTACACATGAATAAATCAAAACACAAAGTCAGTCTATTATACAATGATGCAAAAGAGATAGGTTGTATTGAAATTAAAATTTCAAGTTAGGAATGTGTTTCCCTTTCTCTAGCTATTGGCATATATATATATATCTGCCTGCCATACGTATTATCTCTTTATTCATGTTGTTTGAGGTATTACTAGACCACGTAGTATTTGCTCAATAGATGTTTGTTGGCTGACTGAATGAAAAGAAGGATAGAACTGAGCTACACCGCAGCCCTTTTTGTTTTTTGTTTGAAACAGGGTCTTGCTAAATTTCTGAGGCTGGCTTTGAATTTGTGATCTTCCTGCAGCAGCTTCCTGAGTCTCTAGGATTATAGGTTTCTGCCACTACACCTGTCTGATAGACCATTCTTTTTTTCCCAATATCTTTAATTTATTTATCTATCTTTTTATGTGAACCTGAGGATATAACGCAGGGCCTCACAAGTGCTAGGCAAATGCTCTACCACTGAGCCACAATCCCAACTTGATAGACCATTCTTCAGTAGAGATGAGCAATTATTATTTGGTGGAGGAATATACAAACTAAGAAGAGTGTTATAGTAAGAAAACTACAACAGTTGGTGGGAGCAATTTAAAGTTGAGTTGAAATTCTTTAGTATTGTTATCTCAAGTATCACAATAAGGAATTCATTCTTTTGTACTGTGAAAACTCGCTTGTGTGATACCTAGCATGTAATCCCAAACCGTTTGCATGCTGCTCAAAGAATTGTTCTGCATATAGATTGGTTTGTGTGCCCATATGTTTCAAAATTCAATTTAAAGGAACAGCTGAATTAGTCAATAGGATTGAAGCTTCTCTTCTACATTTAGTTTAGGTGAAGAGGAAGCAGCCTGTATTCATTTGTACATTTAAAGAGGAAAGCTGGGGGGATATTTCATGCATGTCATACAAAGGAAAAACTGAATATTTGCATTTTCCCTGTTTATCGTTGTTTTCTCCCTTGCTTGCTTTCTGTATTGCAGACATTGTGGCTATTTCTTGATGGTTTTCAGGCTGCAGTTCATTAAGATTACTGCAATTGGTGTCTCTGAGGGTTTTACTACTATCTTTCATTAGCAGGCACATACGAGGTGAATATGCTTTTAAATCATAGTTATGCTCACTTCAAAATTCTAACAGTTGGATTATCTGACTCAGTACTGTCTCTCCTGTGAAATAAATAAATTAACCCCCAAATCTCTTCTGGAGAAAAGCCTAAATCACTGTTCTAAACAATTTTTCTAAGTTAAAATACAAAGATTTCTGTGGTACTGTTTTAAACACACTAAAAATTGTGAATTTAAAATATTGAACAAATATTAGACACACTCAGCCATAAAATAAAACTGTTTTATGGTTCCCCATCACTATCTTTTCACATGCAGGTTAGGTCTTTTCATTGATCAGCTTTCTTTTATTACAAGGTGTTCTGGGAGAAACAAAGCAATCTCAAGCACCACAAAGGTCAAAGGAATCATGAACTTGTGGATTAAACTTGCAAAAATGTTGCATTGATGAGAACTTTTTGTCTTTCTTGGCTTCTGGTAAATCTCAATTTGCAAATTAAAGCAGAACCTTTAAGGCCTTTCTGATATCAGCTTGAATTCAAAATGGGTTACATTCTCCAGATTCCTTTAGCTGATATTCTAACTCATTGTGCTCAAGTTCAAAGCTGCCAGAATGTTTTTCATTTTGTAAGTGTCAATGGAGCCCTTAATCCTCTTCAAATTGGTTAAATAAGTCAGTTTGGGAAGTAGTGTCCCGGGAAGGTGTAGATGGACTTGGAACTAAACAGATTTAGGGGAAATTAGTTAGGTTCTCCTGAGAGGGTAGGGCTGCTTACTATAACCAGTCACACCTTGGGAGTGATTGGTAGAGGATGAAAAGCAAAATGCCTCTGAAGTTCTCAATCTAGATTTCTGTACACAACTTAACTCAGCCTTAGCTCTTGTGCCTGCCCATCTCCATTTTTAGAGCCAAAGATGATTTTTTAATATACAAATTCTGTTGCAGGATCAGAATGAGAAAGATAAGCAGATGAATAGAACTTTGCTTTACAGAAGACAGAAGAGGAAAGGAGAAATGGGAACAAAGGACATACTTGCACAAATGTGCCTTTCTTACCTTCAACATTTTGTCAACACGTTAGGATCTTGTACTGATTGGTTCATATTGGACAAGGAAGACTCATATTCTTGCATTGAAAAAAGGCAAATCTATGTGAATGGGAGCAATGTTATCAGGAAAAATTGTAAGAGGAAATCTGAGATACTTGTGATGTATAGAATCTTTTACCTCAAGGGTCAGTAAATTGTGGTCTGATTATTTAGTAAATAAAAATTTATTGAAACACAGGCATATGGGGAGAAAAGTACTCTCACACTTTTTTTCACTTGCAAATTGGTGTAGCCACTATAGAAAGCAGTATGGAGATTCCTCAGAAATCTTTGAAAGGATACACCATTTGACCCAGTTGCCGCAGTCTGGCTGGGCACAAAATCACGAGCCACCACACACCTTGTAGATTCAAACAGCAACTCTTTATTCCCGAACTCACACTGGCACTCTACACACACGTTCTGGGGAAATCCACACTTCCACTGGGCTCTGTATCCCAAAATACTCTCTGAATCCCACGAGAACTCAACGGGAACTCAAGGAGTGGGCGGGACGCCTGAGGCAGCAGGGTACACCTTAAACCTGGAACCACCCTAAACCCAAGGAGAGTCCTAAACCCTGATCTGCCCTAAACCCGGATCCGCCCTGGTTCTTGAGCAAGGTCACCTTACATGCAATGTCACTGCAAATAACCTGGGTCATGCCATGCGTCATTCCTACTTGGCAATGGCTCTCAGCACCCAGTTATCCCACTTCTTGGTTTATACCCAAAGAACATACAATCAGCATACTATAGTGACACAGCAACATCAATGTTTATAGTGGTTCAATTTTCAGTAGCCAAGCTCTGGAAATAAACTAGGTGTCCTTCAATAGATGAATGGATAAAAATAAAATGTGGTATATATACACAATGGAATATTACCCAACCATAAAGAATGAAATTATGGCATTTCCCAGTAAGTAGATGGAACTGGAGATTATCATGCTAAGTGGAATAAGCCAATAACAAAAAAACAAAGGCCAAATGTTCTCTCTGATTTGTGTTTGCTAATCCCAAACAAGAGAGGTTGGGGAGGGGAATAATAGAAATCCATTGAACTAGACAAAAGGAAATGAAGGGAAGGGAGGGAGCCTGGGAATAAAAAAGGCAGTAGAATTAATTGGACATAACTTCCCTAGCCTTGTATTTGTATACATGACCAGGGTAACTTCATATCACGTACAATCACAAGAGTGGGAACCTAAATAAATTTATACTTTATGTTTGTATATTCTGCCATATGTATTCTACTGTCATGTATAATTAAAATAAAAATAAAAATATTTTAAAAAAAGAAACAGACATGCTTATTTGGTAGCTGGTTTACATATTGGTTTTCTTTTCTAAATTTGTTTTTTTAGATATACATGACAGTATATTTTGACATATTATGCATACATGGAGTGTAACTTATTCTAGTTAGGATTCTGTTCTTGTGGATGTATTTGATGTGGAAATTCACAGTGGTGTATCCATATATGAACATAGGAAAGTTATGTCTAATTCACTCTACTGTCTTTTTCTATTCCAACTCTCCCTCCCCTCCCTTCATGCCCCTGAATATCTGTCCATCTCCCTACCTTGTTGTGTGTTAGTATTCACATATCAGAGAGAACATTCAACCTTTGGTATTTTGTTATTCAGTTATTTCACTTAGCATCATAGTCTCCAGATCCATCCATTTACCAGTAAAAGTCATAAAGTTGTTCTTTCATTTCTTTTTCTTTTTCTTTCTTTTTTTTTCCTTTTTCTTTTTCTTTCTTTCTTTCTTTTTTTTTTTTTTTTTTGTATCAGGAATTGAACCCAGGGACACTCATCCATTGAGCAACATCCCAGAACTTTTTAAAAAGGTTTTAAAATATATATATTTTTATTGAGACTGACTCTTGCTAAGTTGTTTAGAGCCTCACTAAGATGCTGATGCTGGCTTTGAACTTGTGATCATCCTGCCTCAGCCTCCCAAGCTACTAAGATTACAGGTATATGCCACTGTAGCTGGCAAGTCATTTTTTTTATGGTTGAGTAATATTCTTTTGTGTTGATTTACATATTGTTTATATCTCCTTTTAAGTAGTTATGGTAGATACTATATGTTTCACAATGTTAAAATATTTACTGCTTGGCCCTTGACAGATAGTTTGCCAACCCTGTACTATGCAGCAGACATCCAAAAGCCATGCATTGGTTCTGTGAAGTGATCAATAGATTTGATCACTTTGAGGAAACATTTATAGTTTGTAATATAAAGTTTAAACTAAAAAAATGTAGTAGTATATTAGTTGTTAATTGATTTGGTAAATTTATATCATATATACTTTTTATCAATATAAATAACTTACATTATTGATTTATTTTGTTGTGTTGCACAGATTTTGTAGTCACTGGAAATGTATAGAAACAAAGTTGCTATTTGGCTTTTTTTGGTATCAAAAAACCATTTTTTGGTCTAAAATGCTAATAATATTATCAATACTCAGCATTCATCAGACATCCACTTGGTATAGAACTCTGTTCCAGGTCCACTGGGAGGAGGGGAGAGCCCCAAAGAAGCAGATGATAGTATAACTAAGGATCTTACCAAATACTCTAGTTAAAAAGCTGTTACATATTCCTGCATTCATTTCTGAAAACTCATGAAGTACAAATGAAATTAAATGAAAAGAGCTTGGAATCTAGAATCAAAGGATAAGGGATAATTTGCCTGTGTGTCAGTCACCTGGATGCTTTTGCAGGTCTTGAGGCTGTGAATTTACCCTGAATCTCTTGTTTTAGGAACTGGTCTAAAGATAGAATTTATACTCTGACTTTTGAATTTCATCTTGCTGACTCTTGCCCATCACTAAATGTGTTGAGATTATTTTAGAATTTTTACTTAAATTTTAATGTAGCAATGTTTCATTCTGACATTTTATTTCCTGAAAAAATATTGTATGAGCTGGAGCAGTTTGCAAATACCTGTAATCCCAGTGGTTTGGGAGGCTGAGATAGGAGGATCACAAATTCAAAGCCAGTCTCAGGTACTTAGTGAGGCCCTAAGCAACTTAGTGAGACACTGTCTCAAAATAAAAAAGTAAAACAGCTAGAGATGTGGCTCAGTGATTAAGTACCCCTGGGTTCTGTCCCTGGTACCCCTTTCCCCACCAAAATTAAAGGAATGAGCATATGTCTTCATCCAAGTGATAGGTCACAGTCCTAAATGTAGCTTTAGAGGCTATCTAGAGTAAAGACTTCTCAAACATTGATTTTCACATGAACAATTTGGGGATCTTAAAATGCAAATTCTGATTGAGTTGGTCTGGAGTGGGTCCCAAGAAGTCTGCAGAATAGACTTTGAAGAGCAAAGTGCTCCAGGATCAGCTGGTGAGAATTTGCTCTGCAATCTCTTTGAAGGTTTTCCTCCAGCTTCCAGATGAACACTCCTAATTTACACTAAGGACTCACCATCTTCAAGGCAACCTACTCTGCCATTTAGAACCCCAGTGGTTGGAAAACCTTTATATTATCAGTTATAACTTGTGAAGTTTTTCTGATGAATTCAACTTCTTGTGAATTCAATAGTGGTTTGTATTGAATTGCCACTTTTGAGTCATCGGCCAATTCTTTTTTTTTTTCTTGGTCAAAATTAATCCCACCAGGAGACTCTGTGTCATAAATTGCTGTGAAAGTTGTTGTCTGAGGAAGTGAGCAGTGTTGGGAGGTAGGATTTGAAGCTTCACTTGCTGACTGACTACTGTTCTTTCTCCATATGCTGTTTCTTTTGCCTTCTTTCTTTTCTTCTGAATGGAGAACTTATCACATGCACACTCTATCATATGTATACATTAATACTTTTTGGAGGGTTTTATGGTGTGGATCTTGAATGTCCCCTAAGGCCCATGTGTTAAGGCTTGGTTGTCAGTCTATGGCACTATGGGAAGGTAGTAGAACTTTTAGGATGTAAGGCCTAATGGAAAGAAGTTAGGTCACTAGAAGTGTGTCCTTGAAGGGGATATTGAGACCTTGGCCCTTTGTTTCCCAGCTGTCAAGAGGTGAACAGACCTTCTTTGTCAAGAGCTCCCTATTGTCATGTTCTGTCTCATCACAGGCCCAAAAGCGACAAGGCCAAGTGACCATGAACTGAAACCTCTGAAACCATGAGCCAAAATAAATCCTTCTTCCTTACAAGTTGAGCATTTTAGGTATTTTGTCACAGTGTCAGAAATCTGACTAACATTGACTTCGAAATAGTACGATATTTGACCTCAGTGGTATGTTGGTAAATATTGAACAATAAGCTCTGGAATTGAGGGTGCAAAATAGTAGCATTTACAGATAGTGTAAACACCCACCTATTTTAAAATTTCCAATCATTTAATCAGCTTTCAAAATTCCTGAAAATTTAATAGCCAGTAGGACTCTAGCATAGCTCCATTTGATCCCACCATAGCAAATGATGGTTAACATTTATAGAACATTTAAGAAGCACAATGTTGCAAGTCTTACATATAGGCCTCTAGCAAAATTGAAAGGAGACCCCATTCATTCATCCAACAAGTTACTGAATTTCTTTGTTGGTAGATGCCAGAAAAATAAAGATGAATGTGAAACAACCTCTGCCCTCAAGCAATTCATGGAGTCTAGAAGGGGAGACAGATACATAAATAGATAAATTATACTGTAACATAATAAATAATAGAGCAGAATAGTTGTGGTAACTGCTTTAGTACCCATTTTGGTCCCTGCTGGGAGTAAAGAAAGCAAAAGGAAGACCATTTTCTTTACTTTCTTGAAAAAATCCATGCTAACTGTCAAAAAACTTTTGTGAATATTTTTATGTAGATATATTTTATATTGAATAGAATTGAAGAGTATACCAGTTCCTTTAGAAAGAAAATTGTTGACATGCATGTTACATCTTAGAATTGGGTCTAAATTATCTGTCATATAAACTTCAGAAAGAGAATATGGAATATAGACAAGGAACCTTTGAGAACAGACAATTTGCAGACCTCAAGAGTACTATCCTATTCAAATTCAATTTCATTTTAGAAAGCTTGAAGGCATCAGACAGTTAAGAGATTAAAAAAGGCAAGTATTAACCTTTTCAGTTAGCATCTCATTTAAGCTGTTGAACCTGAGAACAGTTTGCAGGATTCTAAATCTCTCTTAAAATTAAAGATAAAACAAAAGAAGTAAAAAGCAATCAAACACCAAAAAAAGCAAAACAAAAAAATTAAACAAATCAGGGATAGTAGAATGAGTTCTCCTTCCTTGTCCAATTCATTATAACCACTGCTTACTTAACATTTTATTGCATCAAGTCCCTCCTGTAAGTAGGATAGGTAGAAATAATGAAATGCCATTTTATTTTTCTCTCAGTCTTCTTTACCTCAGTACTCTCTTTGTCCATCACTTTTATATTGGCTTACACAGGCCAGAATTATATTTTAGCATTATAGTCAGGGTGTGAAAACAGGGTATGGGTTGCATCAAAAACCAATCTTGATGTGACAGAACATTGTGCCAGAAAACAAAGTTGTTATGCTTCTTTCTCTGCTGTCTGCCCTATGTGAGCGTAGCATGAGTGAGGTGATGATTTAGTGCAGAATTCTTGATATTTCACAAGGAACCCTACTGAGCAAGCTTGCTTTGGTTTCTCATAGGATTATAGAAGACAGAATGAAGGATGACACTTTGAAAGGAGAACAGTCAGGGACCTAGTAACCAGTCACAACCTCCTAATTCCTTTCAAGGCCTTGGGGTACTCTGCCAAAATTTTTAGGTACAAAAGGACAGTAAGGCTTTATATTTTATACAGAATTAGGACAAATGGAGAATAAAAAGTAAATGGGAATTCAATGATTATTTGATGATCAAGTTATTTAAGTAGATATATTCTTATGTTATGAAATTATTTACCTTTATGTTGACTTCAATTTCCCATTCTATTTTACCTTTTTATAGCTTTGTGTATAAGAACAAACCTCTGGGAGTTCAAGAGTAAACAGAGACTATCTACTTGCAGAATTGGATATTTGCTCATCCTAACTGGGTCATTTAATAATGGCTATTTGCTTACCACTTGGATTTCATTGGAATATCTGAAAAAAACATGTGAAGCCATGTAATTTAAAAAAAAATTGTCGTGTGGGATTTGTGTGTATTCATATCATGGCAATTTGAATGGGGCTCAGAAGTAGTGATTTGCTCCCTTATGACTGAAATAAGAGAGTGAGAAGAAGCCTTTCAAAGTTAAATGATCCTCTTCCCAGGTCATTATTTCCCCTCCTTCTCTCTGAAGCTTATGTACCTGCAATCCACAGGGCTCAGAAACCTTCTCCTACTCTATTCTTATTACAGCTGCCTGAGCCCAGGCTTTTTTCATATATCACTTGGGGTAGAGCAAAAACCTTCTAACTGATCTCTCTGCTTTCAGTCTTTCTACAACTCAAATCCTTTCTTTATACAACAGCCAGACTGGTTTATCTAAAATGTAAAGCTGAACATATTATTCTCTCTTTCAAAATCTTTCAATAGCTGCCATTTTCTTACAGTACAAGGTCAAAACCACTGCTCAGGGCCTACAAGGCCCTCCATAAATTCATCTTTATGTACTTCTTCAGCATTACTCCTTAGCGGTGATATATTGTTTCTATGTCTCCACACACACCATAGTGTCTTGTACTTTATTTGAACTTATTTGCACTTTTAGAAAACAATGCAAAAGGTTCCTCCCCCAGCAGAAAGAATGGAGTTTGCTTCTGTGGATATCTTAATCCATCACTTTTTAATTTATACAGAACACATCCGTGTTGTTGCATGTATTGGTAGTTCATTCCTTTCTATTATTGACTAATGTTTCATTGTATGGGTGTAGTTTATTCTGTTATCTATTCCCCTGGTAAAGGGCATTGGGTTGTTTCCAGTTGTGAGTAATTATGAATGAAACTGCAATGAGCATCCTCAAGCAAGATTTTGTATGAACACAGATTTTCATTCCATTGGACAGAAGCCCAGGTGTGGGATTTCTGGATTGCATGGTAAATGTAAATTAATAAGAAGACTGGCAAACTGTTTTCCAAAGTGGCTGTATGGTTTTGCATTCCCACCAACAATGAATGAAGATTTGGTATGATCAGTAGCTTTAATGTGAGCCATTCTCATAGGTGTATAGAGGAATGTCATTATGGTTTTAATTTGCATTTTCATAATATCTAATTATGTGGAACATCTTTACACATGATTTTATGCTATCCATATATCTTCTTTGGTAAAGCATTTGTTCAAAACTTTGGCCAATGTCTTTATTGGTTTTTCAGTTTTCTTATTGTTAAGTTTGAGAATTCTTCACATACTGAATATAATTTCCTTGGCCACACATACAATTTGCAAGAGTTTTTTCTCCAATTCTTTGATTTATTTACTATTATCTTCATAGTGTCATTTTTATCTCTATATCTATCCATCTATCTATCTTTCTAAAATTGGCTCATGCAATTACGGAGGCTGAAGTTTTCTACAATCTGCAGTCTGTGAACTATAGACCCCCCCCTGCAAAACAAACAAACAAACAACAACAACAACAACAACAACAATAAAAAAAACAGTGGTGAAGTTAGTCCAAGTTTGAAGGTCTGAGAACAAGGGGAGCTAATGATGTAAGTGTCAGTCTGAGGGCAGAAGATTAATGTTCCAACTCCAGTTAGGCAGAAGAATCAAATTCTTTCTTTTCTGTCTTTTGCTCTGTTTAGGCCCTCAACAGATTGGATGATGTCCACTCATATTAAGGATGGCAATCTGCTTTACTGAACACATCAATTTAAATGCTAATCTTATCCAGAAACACTTTCACAGACCTATCCATAAATAATATGTAGCCAAATATCTGAATACTGGGATCCAGTAAAGTTGACACGTATATTAGCATTTCAGTCCTAATTTCCTCTTCCTATAAAGATGCCAGTCTTATTGGATCAGAGCTCATGCAATGACTTCATTTTATCTTAATTAGCTCTTCAAAGACACACTCTCCAAGTCAAGTTATATTCTGAGGTACAAAGGGTTAAGAATTCAATATATGAATTTGGAGTTGGGTGTATGGGGTGTACCATTTAGCTCATGACACAAGGCCTTGAAGATTTTTCGTTTCCTGCTAAATGGACACAATTTGAATAGAGATAATTGTAAAGTTACTTAATGAGAACAGAGACTATTTGTTCTATGCTGTACTGCCTGTGCTAGCACAAAGATTATCCTATAAAATATGCTTACCAAAGATTGTTGAATGAATGAGTGAATGAATATGAATCACATTCTTTATTACATGTTCTATGAATCTCAGAGATTGCTTGTAGCTTATCTTGCTGAAGGAAATTTATATTTTTCACTTCAAATTATTACATAGTATCTATCAAGTCAGGAGTGGTGACAGCAAGCCTGTAATCCCAGTGGCTTGGGAGGCCAAGGGAGGAAGATTGTTAGTTCAAAGCTAGCCTCAGCAACTTAGTGAGGCCCTAAGAAATTTAAAGAGACCCTGTCTCAAAATAAAATATAGAAAGGGCTGGGAATTTGGCTCAGTGGTTAAACACCCCTGGGTTAATTCCCTGATGCAAAAACAAAAACCCCAAACCTATTGAAACTCAAAAAAACATTCAAAATTGCCCTAAATAACAATATTTATTTAAAACAAACATGAACTTACTCTAAGACCATTAATTTTATTCCCAGGAATATACGCCATATATTAGTACACAAGTTTACCAAGAGACACATTTGAGAGTGTTCACAGCAAATCTATTAAAAAAAGGACAAAACTGGATGCATTCAAAATATTCATCAACAAAAATTAATATACTTTGACATATTCCCCAAATGGAACACTATACAGCATTGACAATAAACATATTACTTATACATGCAACAACACGAATACTTCTCAAAGACAATGAGCAAAAGATAGTTGAAAAAGAACAAAATGTATGACTTCACTTATATAAAGGTCAAAAGCAGGCAACACTTATGTATTATGATAAAATAATAACAGTTGTGACCTTTACAGGAAAAGAAACTGGGAAGGAACACTGGGGCTTCTGTAGTAGTGGTATTTCTCTTTATTTATATAGATGGTGGTTATGGAGGTATGTTTGCTTTGTAAAATGTTGAACTATGATTTATATTTTGTGTGTTTTCTTCAGATAATTACTCCATATGGACATGGCCTTGTTATTTCTATATAAGCAGAGAAAAAAAAACCTGGGAAGATGTTTTATTGAGCTTTATCAAAAAACAAAGCCAATAGAGGTCATGTGTGGTGGTGCATGCCTGTAACCCAAGTACTCAGGAAGCTGAGGCAAGAGGATCATGAGTTCAAAGCCAGCCCAGCAACTTAGCGAGGCCCTAAGCAACTCAGTGAGACTCTGTCTTTAAATAAAATACAAAAAAGAGTTGGGGATGTGACTCAGTGGTTAAGTGCCCTTGAGTTCAATCCTTGGTACCAAAAAACAAACACACACACACACACACACACACACACACACACAGCAAAACTAATAGACTATAAGTTATTTTCCTATTTTAAAATATTATGGTTTTGTAACCCCTCTTTCTAACTTTGGCTTACATAGCTTAATTATCACAATCCTTTGGTTGTGGGGATAAAAAATCTGAAAAAAAGAGAGAAAGAAACACAATAGGAGAAAGCTTTCTTGAAGAAGTTCTGAGGAAACAGTAGAATCAGGTCAAGCTTATATGGTCTTATTTTTTGACTGCCCATAATCTGATCATAAATGACAATTCAGGGCATCACACAAAGTTGGATTTATCAGCTGCCTTTCTTTCTACTAGTCAAGCCATTGCATTTTCACTGTTGATCTATTTGTAATTTGCACTTAAATTTCACTAGTGGGGAGACTTTCTTTGTAAAGAGGTACTCAGCATTATGTTTCTGAAATGTTAAAGGATGTTGTTCAAATTGCTATCCACCTTGAGAGGTGGTGCATGCTTATTGAAGGTTGCCTATGGTAAAACCATTATTTCTTGGTACTCTCAAGATACAAGTGGAATCAATGACTTTTGAAAAGCAAGGTTGTTGAACATCAAGAGATGCCCTGTGGTGTGATTATGTGTGTGTGTGTGCATGTTTTGAAAGACATGAGCATTAAAATTAATGTTTGTTCTAAGATTTTCTCATTTTGATAGATATGCCTAGAATAGTTAAAGTGATTTATTCTTCTAAATCAAAATTCTTACTCAATCAGCTTTCCAAATTAATCCCAATGTTTACAAGAATTAAAGAAAAGGAAAATGACACTCTCAACTTTGTTTTGTTTTTTGATACTGGGGATCGAACCCAGGGGCACTTTACCACTGAGCTACATTCTTAGTCCTCTTTATTTATTTTTTAATTTTGAGACAAGTTCTTGCTAAATTGCCCAGGCTGGCCTCCAACTTGTGATCCTCCTGCTTCAGCCTCCTGAGTTGCTGGGATTATAAGTGTGCATTGCTACACCCAGCTCAACTTCTAAGAGAATCATCATTTAATTCAGTTTTACAAAGTAGAACATCATAATGGCATGTAAACATTTTCATGTATGGATCAAAAATTGGTAGAATTTCTTTGTAATGTTTACCAAATAATTCAGTTAATATTTTTCAAATGTGCTAATAAGCTGCCGAACCATATCATTGTTTCTTTATATACACAGGGAAGTTTACCAAATTATATATTAATAAATTATGTCAAATCAATCTTTTATCACAATATAGATGATTTCTACCTCTTTAATATGAGAATTTCTTCAGGATAATTTAACCAATGGTTTAGTGATTAGTTGTTTTCATGGTTATGGGGAAGAGGTTAAAGATGGATTTAACATTCTATCCATGTGATGCCCATAAATGAACATAAAGAAATACAATTATCAATATGCTATCAAACTTCTTGATGTTTCTACTTGAGCCCAAACATTTCTTTTAGACTCTTCAAAATATAGATGATCCTAAACTTATGACAGGATTATCCCTGATAAGCCTATTGTAAATTGAACATATTATGAGTCAAAAATGCATTTAATGAAACTACTGAACATCACAGTTCAATGTAGGTTATTGGTTATTTCCCCTCATGATTCTGGACCAATGAGGAGCTGCAGACTGCTGCTGCTACTCAATATCTCCATAGAATATTCTATTACATATAGCTAGTCCAGGAAAAGATGCAAATTCAAAATTGATGTACAGCTTTTATGGAATGTGAATTGCTTTTGTACCATTATAAAGTTGAAAAATTGTAAATCAAAACTAATTTGGGAATCATCTTTACTAAATTTTAAGTAATAACAACAAATTAAAGTGTGTGAAAAGTTGTTCAGTTAATAATTATAAAATCTGGAATAATTATATATAAATATTATATATTATAAATATGTATGATTATACATATAATATTACATATTTTATAATAAATGTTAAAATACTGAAAATGTGTCTAAGAGCAGACAGAACAGAAGAAGGAGGCAAGCTTACTCTTGAAAAACTGCAGTTACAGGTGGAAGAATTATAAATTTATGGCTTTCATTCCTGAGGCTTTCCCCTACTTCCAAGGGTAAAACAGACATATAAATGACAGCTTTATAAGAGCAAGTAGGACTCTGAGGCAGTATAAATAGGTGTCAACTTAAGGGGAGAAATTTGGGGAGCAAGATAATTGTAAGGGGTGAGATACAAAATCTGAGAATTAACTCGAATTAAATCTAATTAAATGAAATCTAATGCTGGTTTGATGGCTAAACAATGCATGTGTGGAAGAAATATCAGGGTATCTAGTGAGAAAAACAGGACACAGAAAAGAAGACATCAATGAAAAATAGTCGTATTAGGTGAGATGTGTGAGTTTGCAGCTTTTAAAAACAATCAGAGTATGGTCTCCAACCTGCGCAGGTGGCAGAAAACTGAAGTTTTACTGGCTTGATGAATCAGAGGACAGCAGAGAAATTTAGGGGGAGAGTCCCATAAGCAAGACAAGTACAGAGAGGGTAAGCCCCAATACCTGAGTGTAAGCTGTGCCCAAATCCTTGGCTGAACACCAAGATAATCAGGTGCAGGTGAAACTCCCAGGAAGCCAGGATAAAAATAGCAGCATCAAAAAGCTTTAATAACTGAGCAAATATATCAGCTGCTACACACCACAGGGGAGACAGAGTTTGCAGTTTGAATTCATGCAAGTGAATGGCCCATTTAGGGCCAAAACAACAAAAATCCTCAGAACACAACATGATTCTGAATCACCATAATGTATATCTATAAGGTCCAATTCTAACACAAAATTATAGATATATAAAGAAATAGGAAAATTTATTCCACATTCAGGGAAAAAAAAGCAGTCAATAGAACATGTATAAGAATGAGTCTTAGTGTGGAGTACAGCTGACAAAGTTTTAAAAGTGCTATTATAAATATGCTCAAAGAATTAAAAGAGAAATGCAATTAATAAGTAAGCAGAGAAAAAATTCCAACAGAGAAATGAAAACTATTTTAAAAATGGAAATTCAAGAACTCAAAAATAAAAGAATAGAAATGAAAATTAATTAGATGGACTCTAATACAGGTTGGAGATGACAAAAAAATTAGTGAAATTTATGATAGATCAATTGAAATTATTGAACTCAAAGAAGAGAAAGAAAAAAATTGAAAAAATAAATAAATAAACAGGGACTGGGGTTTTGGCTTAGTGGTAGAGTACTCACCTAGCATATCAAGGCGCTGGCTTCAATCCTCAGCACCACATAAAAATAAATAAAATAAAATAGAGGTATTGTGTACATCTACAACTAATATATCCAGACTCACGTTTGAGACAAAACCAATAAGAGAAGAGCAAGATAAAAGGGAAAAACTAAGAAGAAATAATTGTCAAACCCTTCCCAAATTTAGTGAAAAATATTAATTTTCACTTCTGAAATCCTCAATAATACCAAGAAAAACACAAAGAAACTACTTCTAGGCACATAAATACTGAAATTGTTTAAAGTCAAAGATAAAGTGGAAAACTTGGTAATAGAGAACTTAGGAGAACTTAGGAGAACAAAAACATGATTAATGGCTGATTTCTTCATAGAAACCATGGAGAACAACAGACATTGGGACAATATATTCAAAGTACTAAAAGCAAAATCCAAACAGGGTACAGTAAATGAATAAATACGAAAACCTACTGAATAGGAATTGTATATTTGGCAAAAATATCTGTCAAATATTACAGTAAAATGAATACACTTTCAGACAAATTTAAAAAAAAATTAAAGAATTTGTCACCAGGAGCTTGAACTCAAGGGATGCTAAAGGAAATTCCTTGAAAAGAAATTATATGAGAGGGAACTACAATATGTAAGATTTAGATCCCAAACTATGTATATATTTTTTCTTTTCTTCTCTTAATATGTTGCAAAACATATGACCACTTAAAGTAAAAATTATATAAATGTATTTGGGGATTTATGATGTTTATAGGTATATTTGACAACTCTAACACTAAGAACATGGGGTGATTATTAGAAATGTACTTTTGGAAAGTTACCTTGTTTTGATACTGAGGATTGAATCCAGGGGTGCTTTACCACTGAACTACATCTGTAGCCCTTTTTATTTTGTAATCTCACTAAGGTGTTTAAGGCCTTGTAATTGCTGAGGTTGGCCTCAAACTTGCAATTTTCTTGCCTCAGCCTCTTGAGTAGCCTAGATTACAGGTGTTTTCCATCATGTTTGGCTTATTGGTGGACAATTCTTATGTTTTACCTGAAGTTATTTAATGTTCATTCTGAGGAGCATGTCTTAAAATTAAAATGAATAATGTAATGTATTCCTCAGAACAAATGGTAAAAACAGGGCAAAAACATATATCTTTCAAGCCAATAGAAGAACTAAAACAAGAGAAAAATTATTAACCCAAAAGAGATTAAAAAGCTGGGCATGTTACTTGGGAGGCTGAGAAAGGAGGATTACAAGTTTGAGACCAGCTTGTGCAACTTGGCAAGACCATATCTCAAAAGTAAATAAATTAATGACAAAATAAAGTAAAAGTAAAAGTAAAAATGAAGGGGGCTGGAGATGTAGCTCAGTGGTAAAGCCTCTCTGTGTTCAAGCCCAGGTATTGCAAAACAAATAAAAAGCAAGGCAAGAAAGGAAGAGCAAAAAGTAAAATGAAGTGAAAACAAATGGAGAAGTGGCAGACATGACTACAATTATATCAAGAATCACTTTAAATGTAAGTGGATTAATTTAAGGCATATTGTGAGACTGGATTCAAGAAAGAATTATTTATAACAAATGCACACTAATATAAGTATGTCAATAGATCAAACATTAAAGAATGGAAAATGATATACAAAACAAAAAGTAGGATCAAGAAAACTAATACAATTAATTTTGCATTAGACCAAGTAAATTTCTGAACATTATATATTAACAGCTTAAAAACAAGAAACTCTATATTTATAAAATGTTAACACACCAGGAATATATATCACTTATGCATATGTTGGTACTTTATATTAATAGTTCTGAATATAGAAAATGACAATGGCAGGGGCTGGGGTTGTGGCTCAGTGTTAGAGTACTCACCTGGCATGTGTGAGGCCCTGGGTTTGATCCTCAGAACCACATAAAACAATAAATAAAATAAAGCTATTGTCTCCAGCTATAACTAAAAAAATATATATATTTTTTAAAAAGGAAATGACAATGGCAGAATGAAAAAGAGAAATAAGCAAACATAATTGGAAACTTATACGTATCACTTTCAATTATTTATAAAAGGACCAGATTATAAATAAATGAATGTAAAAAGATCTAACCATTGTTTTCAAATACTTTAATGAGGATTGATAGACCACTAATCTCCATAGAACAGTGTACATATTTTTCAAGCACATATGGAACATTCATAAAGCTAAATCATATATTATGTCATACATTAGTTATAATAAATTTTAAAAAATGAAATATATAGAGTGTTTTCCTCACCACAACAAAATTAGAAATCAATAGCAGTGCGACATCTTGGAAATTCCCAAATATTTGGACACTAAAATACTGACTTCTATGGCTGGACACAGGGGTGCATGCCTGTAATCCCAGCAACTCAGAAGGCTGAGGCATGGGATGGCAGGTTCATGGCTAGCCTTAAAAAAGGTCCTAAGCAACTTAGCAAGACCCTGTCTCAAAATAAAAAATAAAACGGACTGAGGATGTAGTTCATTGGTTAAGTGCCCCTGGGTTCAACCCCCAGTACAAAAAAAAGTTACCAACTTCCAAATAACTTACAGATCTATGGAAAATTAGAAAACATTTTGAGCTGAATGATAAGGAAAACAGAACACGCTAAAATTTATGACATATAATAAGATTAAAGCAGTACTCAGAGAAAAGCTTAAAATGCTTGTATTAAAAAATGAAGAAAGTCTAATATCAAGATAGATCAATGGAAATTACCTAATCTGAAGAACAGAATGAAAAACAAGTGAAGAAAAATTAACAGAACCTAAGGGACATATGAGACTTCAACCAAAGCAACATATGTATAATGAGAGTCCAAGAAAGGAGAGAAAGAAAGGTGAAGAAAGAATGTTTAATAAATAATAGCTAAAACCATTATAAAAAGATTTAATAAAACCTTAATTTGCATATCCAAGAAGTTAAAAGAACTCCATTTAGAATAAACCAAAAGTATTTCACATCCAAATTCATGTAAACATACTTTTAAAAACAAAGGGAGGGGGATCAGGAAAACAACAAGAGAGGAAGTTTCCTAAGAAAGATGGTATCCATAGAAAGCCAAAGACAAACAGAATTGTGAAAGCAGCAAGAGAGAAGGCAGCTCAACAAGATGTCCTCAAGAATATTAACAACTAATTTCTCATTATAAATGATGAAGGCCAAAAGACAGTGGGATGAGAAATTAAAGTTTTGAAAAACATACAAAAAATTCTATTTCCAGAAAAACTAACTTTCACAACTGAAGGAGAAAGAAAGAGCATCTCAGAAAGACAAAAACTGAGAGAAGTCGTTATTTGTAAATGTACCCCACAAGAATTATTAAAGGGAGTCATGCATGGTGGCTTATAATCCCAGCTTCTCAGGAGGCTGAGGCAGGAGGATCACAATTTCTAGGGCAAGCTTCGCAATCTAGAAAGACCTTGTCTCAAAACAAACAAACAAAAAAAAAAAATGTAAAAGTGTTGGGGGATGTAGCTTAGCGGTAGAATGCCTCTTGGTTCAATCTTTAGTACTGCAAAACAAATAAGCAAAAAAAAAGGAATTACTAAAGGGAGTTCCATGGGCTGAAATAAAATAACACACAGAGGAATTTGAATTCAGATGTAAATATAAAAAAAATGTTAAAAAAGTACAAGTGTATATTTTGCTTGGAACTTTTTCTTTTATTAAATTTATATATATATAAATTGAATATATATCAGAAATTTTGAATCTGTATTAATAAGCATACAAAAAATAAAAATACAGTTTCTATGACAATAGCAATACAAATTTTGGTGGAGTAACAGTACCTATTTAAAAGAATTTTTTGTATGCTATTGGAATTAAGTTGATATAATCTGGACCTGGAATATAAACCAGCAGTAGATCACTTGCTTGGCACAAATGAGGCTTTGGGCTCAATCCTTAACACTTAAAATAAATTGATAGTAATCTAATTAGATTTTCATTTGTTAAGGTATTTATTTTAATACCTGGTATAACCACAGAGAAAATTATTAAAAAACATAAAATAATGCAATAAAATTTTAAAGTTATACACTATATAATGTTTATTTTACACAAAATAGCTAAAAATGAAGAAATTAAGGAAAGAGTCACAGGAAACAAAAAAAGCAAAGTGATAGATGTTAAGTACTACCTTATTAGTAACTATTAAATATAAATGGCTTAATGACTCTTAATAAAGTAAAGTTAGAGCCAGGCATGATGGCACATGCCTGTAATCCTAGTGGTTTGAGAGGCTGAAACCGGAGGATTGCAATTTGAAGCCAGCCAGCAAAAGCAAGGTGCTAAGTAACTCAATGAGACCCTGTCTCTAAATAAAACACAAAATAGGGGTGGGGATGTGGCTCAGTAGTTAAGTGCCCCTGCATTCAGTCCCTGGTTCCTTTCCCCCCAAAATAAAGTTAGGTAGAATAGATAACAAGTGATCCAACTGTATCTTATCTTTGAGGAATGCATTATATATTGAGCTATTTAGACTGAATATAAAAGGATGGAAAAAGACACATTATGCAAACAGTAACTAAAATGAGCTTAAGCAGCTTTAATCATATCAAGAAAAAATAAGTTAAAAACAAAATTTTGTATTAGAAACAATAAAAAGTAATTTTCTAATTGCTAAAATATCAATTCATCAAGAATACAATATAGGGGGCTGGGGATGTGGCTCAGGCGGTAGCGTGCTTGCCTGGCATGCATGAGGCCCGGGTTCGATCCTCAGCACCACATACAAACAAAGATGTTGTGTCTGCTGAAAACTAAAAAAAAAAAAAAATAAATAAATAGTAAAATTCTCTCTCTCTCTCTCTCTCTCTCTCTCTCTTTAAAAAAAATAATACAATATAGGGGCTGGTGTTGTGGCTCAGCAGTAGAGTGCTTGCCTAGCACATGCAAGGCCCTGGGTTCCATTCTCAGCACTACATAAAAATAAATAAATAAAATAAAGATATTGTGTCCTACTACAACTAAAAATACATATTAAAAAAATACAATATATGCGTATATGTACCTGACAACAGAGCCCCCAATGTACCTAAAGCCAAAAACAGTTCTGGGGGTTTAGATCTGCAGTAGAACATTTGACTAATATGAAGCCCTGGGTTCAATATCCAGAACTGCAAAATAAAACAAACAAATAAAAACCAGTCAAACAAACAGAAACAGAACTCAAGGGAAATATAGGCAATTAAAAAATAATCATGGAAGAGAGAGGAGGATTGTGAGTTCAAAGACAGCCTCAGCAACGGTGAGGTGGTAAGCAACTCAGTGAGACCTTGTCTCTAAATAAAATACAAAAATGAGCTTGGTATGTGACTCAAGGGTCAAGTGCCCCTGAGTTCAATCTCCAGTACCAATCATAATCATCATCATCATCACATCATCATCATCATCATCATCGATAACTTTAATGCCTCACTTTCAATAATTATTAGGACAATTAGAGAAATAATCAAGAAGAACATAGAAGCTAGAGACCAACTAGATCTAATGAAGCTCTAGGAAACACAAAATAAATCTTATTTTCTAGTGCACAGGGGACATTCTTTAGGATGAGAAACCAGCCTCTACCTCAGAGCAAAGCCTGAACAAAGAAGGGGGCATGACTCTTGTCCTTGAAAAAATCCACAGAGCACTCCTAGGCACATACCCACCCTGCTGAGTTGTTTTTCTACAAATAACAGGAGAGATTGTGGCACCAGGTGTCCTTGACTCAGTCAGGCTATGTGAGGACCCATAGCAACCCCCTAGCAACCACCAATCAGCATGAGACAGGGAAAATACCTGGGATGCCAGATGACCCTCCCAGTAGTTTATGGTGGTTGATAACATGTTGGGAAACCATATAGTTCAGCACGTATACCACTCATGGCTTAAACCAATCAGTTAAAAGGAATCCCCCTCTTGTACTAACCAATAACCCCTACGCAACTTGTTCCTGCCAGTGAATGTGCTAATCATGTTTTAGAGTTGTTTTATGATTTTCCCGCCGTGTGTGATGATTTGCTAAGAGATGCTAGGATGTATGTGAAGTCCCTGCCTTCCCCAAAGAGTGTATAAAACTGCTGCAAACCCTGGGCTCAGGGCCTCTCAGGGTCACCAGTTGCTGTGTGTGCATGGAGGACCGAGCTAGCTCGCAATAAACACCTCTTTGCTGCTTATATGGATCTTGGTCTCTGGTGGTCTTTTGGGGGTCCCGAACTTTAGCATATCATACCTATGAGTATAGTATATTTTAGTGAGTTCCATGAGCCCTCACTGTGAATTATGAAAACTGAGAATGGTTTCATGAACCCCTTGAACTTGCAGTTGATATGAGAAGTGGAGACAATTTCAGGGATTGTGCTGTCTAACTTTGTAGTTACTCTCTAAATCCATATAGTTAGTGTCAGAAGTCTTAAGTAGAATAGGAAGTTTGAAAGATTGGGTCCCCAAACCTCACAGTTTGTCTAACTCTGGGTATATAAATAAACATTTCTATATAATTAATTTATATTTATCATTTCTTACATACTAGACACAAATGATTGCATCTCTCATAGGTAAATTTACCACAAGACAATGAAGTTTATAGTTCAGCCTGCCACTTGCAGGGTGTCTTCCAAAGCTATTGTGTTCACAATACCATAGGTTCACATGACCATATGTTTTGTAAAATTTGCAAAAGTAGGATATTTAGCTGCATTTTGTTCAGATTACTGTGTATTTTGTCTTTAGTTTTGTACTTATAATTTTGCATTCTTTTTCTAAAAGAGAACCCTCCAAACCTCAGGCCAATAAAATTTGGATCCATCCCTGGCCTTCCTTTTTTTAGCTATCAGAAACTAAATTGATTTTGCTTTATTATGGATATTATGCCTATTAATGACAATTTTTTTTGCGTGTGTCTCCCTCCAATTAAATGTTAGATGCTTTTCTGATTTTAAGACTTTAAGAATCATTGTAGTGCCTCCCTATTCCAAGGTATCATCATGATACTAAAGAACATTTTACACATCCTATTCTCTTCCCTTGCTAACAGATGCACTTCCAAGGTCAAGATTCCTCTCTTTTATGACTGTACTATAAAACCCTAACTCTTCCTCATCCAACTTTTTTGCCTCCTTTTCTCTTATCCATTCCACATCCCCTTCTTTTAAAATTATCTCAAACAGAAGTAATTCACATAACTCAGAATAAATTCTTGTGGATGTGGAAAAATTATGTCAAAATAAAGTCTTGCATGATAGAATTTTACTTCGGGAAAGTGTGGTTGGTGAAAGTTTATGTGACATGCAGCACAATACACTGTACTAGATATTTTTTGGACAGTTCTAATTTTACCTATTTTATTATTTTAAATAAAGAGGAATTATTTTACTTTAATGCTTTTGTAAGACTTTTCACATAAATGCAATTATGAATTAAAACTCTTTTCTCACAGTATTGCTCAATTTACAGTTGAAAAACATTGTATCTTATTACCACTTTTTGTAGGTAAGTAATGTTTCTTATAAATGATCTGTTCCATTGATAGAAACTCATAGACACACAGACACTTATGTATACACACACACATTTTCAATTAGTAGACAAATTATCTCCAAGAATGCAAAATGAATTTGCTAGGATCTGATAAATATAGTTCCTACTATATTCCAAGAACTGAATTATTTCTTATAACTGGAGTACATTCCTTTGAAAACCACAAGCTTAGGTTTTTTCTGGAAAAAATACTTTAAAAAATATATGATGAGTTATGTGAATTCTTAAAGTATTAATTATAATTTCACTTTCTGTTTAACCAGGCTCATCAAATGGCAGCTACTGTACTAACCTGTACATGACACTGTGTTCTCATTGCCAGTTCATGTATTTCAGATTCTCTTGGCTTTATAATAATGTTATGTTTTTTGGGTTTGTTTCTCGTTCTTTCTCTGAATTTCCCTATGTTTTTTGGGTTTGTTTCTCGTTCTTTCTCTGAATTTCCCTATCTTCTATGTCTCTGTCTCTTCCATTCTATCTTTCATTAGTACCATCAACCATTGTTAACTGTACCCATACTTTTGTTGTCAGTAGTGCCTACATTTAACATGTTTACACACATTTCTAGTTAACTACTTCTAAACATTTATTATCTAAGAAATCAGAACACTCCTTTTGTTTGAATTCTGTGAAAAGTAAGAGTAAGTAACTCTGAGGGGGTATCTGAGTAAGGTAATGTGATTCTATGTAATTGGGCTTCATAGAACTTTGTTTCTTCTTGAATGGTGAGAGATAGGGGTTTAATTTCATTTTGTTGCATATCATTTCCAATTTTCCCAGCACCATTTGTTGAAGAGGCTATATATTCTCCAATGTACATTTTTGGTGCCTTTGTCAAATGTAAGATAACTGTAATTATGTGGGTTTGTCTCTGTGTCCTCTGTTCTGTACCATTGGTCTACCAGTCTGTTTTGGTGCCAATACCATGCTGTTTTTGTTACTATTGCTCTATAGTATAGTTTAAGTTCTGGTATAGTGATGCCACCTGCTTCACCCTTTTTGCTAAGAATTGCTTTAGCTATTCTGGGTCTCTTATTTTTCCAGATGAATTTCATAACTGCTTTTTCTATTTCTATGAGGTATGTCATTGGGATTTTGATTAGAATTGCAATAAATCTGTATAGTGCTTTTGGTAGTATGGTCATTTTGACAATATTAATTCTGCCTATCCAAGAACAAGTTAAATCTTTCCGTCTTCTAAGGTCTTCTTTAATTTCTTTCTTTAATATTCTGTAGTTTTCATTGTAGAGGTATTTCATCTCCTTCATTAAGTTGATTCCCAAGTATTTTATTTTATTTTATTTTTGATGCTATTGTAAATGGGGTAGTTTTCCTTAAGAACCTAGGAATTAAACCAGAGATACTGTGCCTATTAGAAGAAAAAGTAGGCCCAAATATACATAATGTCAGATTAGGCCCCAACTTCCTTAATAAGACTCTTATAGCACAATAATTAATATCAATAATCAATAAATGGGGTGGATTCAAACTAAAAACCTTCTTCTCAGCAAAAGAAACAATCAGTGAGGTGAATAGAGAGCCTACTTAATCGGGATCAAGTTCTTACCACATGCACATCAGATAGAGCACTAATCTCTAGAATATATAAAAAATTCAAAAATCTTAAACCCCCCCCCAAAAAAAAACCCAAAAAAACAAAAAACAAATGACCCAATCAATAAATGGGCCAAGGAACTAAAGAGACATTTCTCAGAAAAAGATATACAATCCATATTTACAAATATATACAAATATATGAACAAACGTTCAACATCTCTAGTAATTAGAGAAATGTAAATCAAAACTACTCTAAGATTTCATCTCACTCCAGACAGAATGGCAGCTCTTAAGAATATGAACAATAATAAGTTTTGGTGAGGATGCAGGGGGAAAAGGCACACTCATACATTGCTGTTGGGACTGTAAATTGGTGCAGCCAATATGGAAAGCAGTTATGGAGGATCCTTGCAAAACTGGGAATGGAATTACCATTTGACCGAGCTATCCCACTCCTTGGTCTATACCCAAAGGACTTAAAACCAGCATACTACAGGGACATAGCCACATCAATGTTTATAGCAGTACAATTCACAACAGCTAAATTGTGGAACCAAACTAGATGCCCTTCAGTAGATGAATGGATAAAGAAAATGTGGTATATATACACAATGGAATATTATTCAGCATTAAAAGAGAATAAAATCATGATATGTGCAGGTAAATGTATGGAGCTGGAGAATATAATGCTAAGTGAAATTAGTCAACCTCAAAAAAACAAATGCTGAATGGTTTCTCTGATTTAAGGATGCTGATCCATAACGTGCTGTAGGGGGTGGGGTGGGGAGGGAGCATTAAATGAACTCTATATAAGGAAAAGGGGAAAAGGGGAGGGGGGAAGGGAGGAGGTATAGGGGTAGAAACCTTAAGTACATTTATAAAGACACAAATGGTGTGACTCTACTTTGTGTACAACCAGAGATATGAAAATGTGTGCTGTATATGTGTAATGTGAATTGTAATGCATTCTGTTGTCATATATAACAAATTAAAATAAAAAAGAACTTTGTTTCTTCTTGACTTTTATCTGCATTTCAGATTTGCTAGAGTTGCCAAATAATAATTATTTAGATAAGAGATATGTTCCTGGTTTTTAAAATGTCTGAAGTAGATCACAAGTATATGCAGTCATATATGTTCTTATTTACAGTACATGAAGAAAGATATAAATAATCTCACATGGAACTTGGAGATTAGGAAAATACAATTGACTCCCAAATATTAAATCATATAATGAAACACAATTAGTCATATGTGGACAAAGCACAAAAGATTTATTTGAGCCATAAAATTTGGGAACTCTTCATAGAAAAATTCTATTCCAGGTGAACTAGGTACAGTCTCATGAAGGTAGGACTAAAATCAGGATTCAGTAAGTGAAACAAACTCTGATTTTAGTATATATGGTAGCTGAGTATAGTAAACTTGTTTTGCCTCAGGACCTTGCATATTTTCCATGCATAATAATGGTTTGCTAGAGATTCTGTTGGAGGAAAAAATAACTTTCTCATGTCAGAATATTTTTTGTGGCAAATCACCCAACTCAAAATCACTTAAATAATAAGATCATTTATCATCCTACATAACTTTTAGATAAGACTTGGTCCTGTAACTCTATGGAATCCCCAAAGATCTTATTTCTTTTGGTGTCTCTGTGTCTTCCTTGATATAGGTTGTCATCATAGGATTTGTTTCCCTTAAAGTCTCAGAATGATTGTCAGCATCATGCTGGCATCCATGTTTCCTTTTTCATATGCACCAGAAAAGAAGTGAACATCTTTGCTCCAGTGTTCCCAGAGAAATTCCTGAGATTCATTCTAATTGCATTGGCTTTGCTCATTTTCCTTCCTTGAACTAGCCCATGAGTCTAGGGGCCAGGAAGGAGTTTGTAACTTTCATTCCAAAATGTATAAAACTCCCATGTGTAGATAGGCCAGGACAGGAATATAAATGAGTAAAATGGGCTTGATGGGTGCTCTGGTATATTGGAGAGTCCATGTCCTATCGGCAAATTCAGCAACTACTCAGATCTAGGTAATCAATGGCATAGAAGGAAGAGCCAATGTTGGTAGGTATTCCAGTTTTTCAAGAGAAGTTGGAAATCTAGATTGTAATGTGAAATTTCACTATTTGTTCTATAATTACAAACATTATAGGTCCTATAACACACACCTACAAAAACATTTTTTTTGGCTGGATCCAGACTATCATGATGCAACTTGTGTCCTAAAGAAGAGAATGCAGCGATCCATTGAGGTAAGGATTCTAGTCCAATGGATATATTTCTCATTCTCCATTGATCAGTTGGCATTTTGGTTTTCTATTTTAGTCTCTGTGAGCTTGCTTAAAAGGATCCTCCCCTGAGGAACAGATCCTATCTTAGTTCACCAACTAAATCAAATTTCCAATCCCACAAGGGTGAGAATTAAATCCATAAGTAATGAAATCACTAAGTTTGTTGCTCACTAGCCCTCCCTGAATCACCAAGAGTTACTTGGTTCTCTCCATTTAGATAGTTATACTTTTTCTTAAAACACACAAATAAATAACCTGTACCATAAAAGAACCCTGATTAGTTTCCTCTTAGCAATATGTTTTTTATTAGTTTGTTTATTTATTTATATATACATGTATACATAATATATTAACAGGGATTGAATCCAGGGGCACTCAATCCCTGAGCCACATCCTCAGCCTTTTATATTTATTTTATTTATTTTATTTTGAGACAGGGTCTCACTAAGTTCCCTTGGGTCTTGCTAAGTTGCTGAGGCTGGCCTTAAACTTGTGACCCTCCTGCCTTAGCTTCCCAGGTCTCTGGGGTTATAGGCATGCACCACCTCGCCATGTGGCAATGTGTTATTTTTGATTTTGTACAAGTTGATTCACAACATTTAGGTTTTCTCTCGATTTCTGAAAAAGATGCCGATTACATACAGTGAAAAATACCTCCGTATTTAATTTATTTTCCCTAAATAGCACTGATAGGCCTTATTTGGGGATATTTTGGTTGCAATGCCAGAAGTTCAATGGAAACTAACTGAGGCAGAAAAAAGTGAACTAATTGGTAAATGTGCCTGTGAAGTTGAAGGGCAGTTTTCATAGCTCCAGACACAGCTAGATCCAGGAGCTCTGACTTTCTCTGCATATGTCATTTCTGCTTATTTTGAGTCTCATAGAGACTCCTCCAAAGAGGCATAGGAATGGGAGAATGACCATCATGCACTCCAGACGTGCATATATTGATTTCCACAGAAACACTTTGGCTGCTATGTCTTGAATCAAATACTCATTCTTGGGCCAATCACTGGACTAGACAGATGTATATTTTGACTGGCAGACCTGAGTCATAAGACCTCCTCTGTGTCATGAGATCACACCTACAACCAGAGCAAAATTAAAAATCTATAAACTATTACCCCTAAGGGAAGGGGGCAACAGTCATGGACAAACAAAAGCAACACAAGTCCACTATAGCAACTGATAGCCTTAGGAATTAAACTTTTGTTTTATCTACTTCAGATAGAAAAAAATATTCTGGTAATGAAGAGGACAGCAAAATAACTTTTATATTAAACACAATTAAAATACACTGAAAGAGAATCTCCCATGGTTATGTGAAATTCTTTGGAAAGTATAGTGCTTCTTTATTGTATAAAACATATAGATGAAAGAATCCCAGCAATGATTCAGGCTATCCATCAAGTGCTGTATTTTAAGCCCTTCCTCTGCATTTCTGCTTCTCAGACTAGTCTAGATGGAGTCTCAAATTAGACTGCTTATGCCACTTTCTTAACTTAATAATTTAGTCAGGAAATTTTTGGCTGATTGAAATGAATAGCATTCTAAGCTCATGTGAGTCCACAGAAAAGTGAGCCATCATGAATCCAGAAAATGACTGGAAGAGAAAATACAGGTGGCACATGTGGATTCTTGTGTAAATGTGAATATTATGTTGACCATTTGAAGTTATATACTGCCATGCTGTGATGACAGTAAGCAGGTTCTACAAGGCACTCATAGGGTAATGTCTCTGAATTGGCAGGGAGCAGAAGAGGGAATATGAGGCATTGATACACACACCTAAGAAGGTATTCTTAGGTGTCACCAGTTTGGGATTTGGCAGCAGCACTTTAGAGTCATTAATGTGGTAAACTGGGAACTATTGATGGTATTCCTCTTCCCGGCAAGGATCTCGGCACTTGGGTACCCAAGTGACTAAAATTGTAACGTTAGAATTAATTTATTTGATTCAAGCATCTTGTTGTCTTCCTCCTAAACTCCCTCCCCCTTGGTACTGGGGATTGAACCCAGGAGTGCTTTACCACTGATCTGTAGCCCCAGTTCTTTTTCTTTTTAATTTTAATTTTGAGAGGGGGTCTCACTAAGTTGCTGAGGCTGGCTTCAAACCTAAAATCTTCCTGCCTCAATCTCCTGAGTCACTGGGATGACAGGTGTGCACCACTGTGCAGGGTGCATCTTCCTTTCTTTATAACACTCTTAAATTAATCACTATCAACATTCCCAAAGGTAACACATTAAGTCATTCCATATATATGAATGGTATCTCTTTGCTTCCTTTTTCCTCTTAGAGAAACATTTACATAGTCCTCTGACCTCTTGAAACCTTGAACTGGGGTTTGTACTAAAAGGGTGTCAAAGACATTTTAAAATGAGTCTGTTTTTGTCAGAGTTTAGTCTTGCTGCCAGCCAATTTCTCAGCTTCAGAAGTGGAGGAGGTCTCTTAAGCTCTAGTATAGGCTACTAAGATGCTCTTAATGTGCTGGGGCTGCTAGGCCTGTAGGCTTTGCTCCATGGGAGTAGAGGCTGCAACATTGGAAGAGGTGTGGAGGTAAAACAGACACACTTGCCTGGAAGTTAGGAGGAATGTGGTAGAACCAAAGGATAAACACTAGCTCAATGTTCAGGCTCCTTTTATTTCAGGGGAAAATCAGTAAAGCATATCCCTTAGGGAAGAAGTTGTACACTATGCAGAGCAAGAATGCTTAGCTTGAGTTATATGGAATGAGAATTTGATCAATTACATCCTCTTAATGTCTAATTAACCCTCCTTATTCTTGCTTAACAAATTCCTCCTCCTCTTTTTAGTATACAATTTAAACATTTGTAAACTGTTATCACACCCCTGCTTAGTGATCACTTAACAAAGTCACATTTTAAATTCCTTTCATCTTTTCTTGTAAATCAATCTCTTTCTCCTGCGGATCTTTTTATTCCCTCATGTTGGAAGCCTTTCTCTCTTTGTCTTTCTCTTTCTTTCTCTCTCTCTCTCTCTTTTGCCCCCATTTCCTTTCCCCTTTTATCTCACTTTGCAATTAAAATACTCAAATTAAATACAAAGCTTCTCCCCCATCACACACACACCAAATGGGGCTGTAGCCTTGTTGTTTGGTTCTGGGAGAGATTACCTCTTTTAGCTGAATTCTTCTTTCACTCTTTCAGTTTTTCTATTATTTATAGGGTGGATTCAGTCTTTTTGAACCTGTATATCAGGGCATGGTGGCAAACACCTAAAGTCCCAGCTGTTTAGGGAGCTGAGGCAGGAAAATCACAAGTTCAAAGCCAGCCTCAGCAATTTAGTGAGGCCCTGAGCAACTTAGTGTGTCCCTGTTTCAAAATAAAAAATAAAAAGGGCTGGGGATGTGGCTCAGTGGTAAAGCCCCCCTGGGTTCAATCCCTAGCACTTTAAAAATGTCTACAATTTAGCCCTGGTTATTTTGCATCGCAATCCCATGTGTTTCTGTTATAACCATAATTTAATGGAAAATTACATTTTTAAATGTTACATTTATATTTTATAAAATGTTTAAATGTATAAAAATGTAGTTTTCTGTTATACTAAGTACAGCTACAAGTATATCACAATTAATACTCTGTTTTATATATATACACAATTATAATACAGTAATTAAAATAATACTAGTAATAATAGAAGTGGGATCAATAGAGTAGAGCAAGCAGATTGGGGGAAGGAGGAAGGAAAGGGAAAGGAAAGTAGAGAGGAATGCCATTGATCAATTTATGTTAAGTGTATATATGAATATGACAAGATGAATCCCACTATTGTGTATAATTGTAATGCATTAATAAAAATGAAAAAATATTTTTCTGGATTTTAGCCTCCCTATATTAAATAACAATTTATTAGTCATCTTCCTCTGCTCCCTTGTTTAAACAAGCACCTATAGGTGATTCTGATGCAAGTGACCCAAAGGCTATACTCCTGAAAAACACTGCTAAAGGTCTCAGAAGAGCCAGAAACCATTCTTCATTAATCACCTATTCCAGTAGGTTGCCAGAGGTGGTGGTGGTGCACAAAATGATTTCAGGTGATCCACAGATGTTATAGATGTTAAATTATACAGAATCACCTAAAGAGGAAAGTATGTCTTGAACATTTTTCTGACACATTCTAATTAAACTTTTTAACAGAAAAAGCAAACCTCAAGGCCACAGGCTCAGGAGCCTTTGCCAGGCAACAACATTTAACTGGAGTTTGAGAACATTGTTTTGTTTTCAGTATATTTAATTTTACACTTGGCTTCTACTTATGACAAATGATACTACTTTTCATTTGCTGTAATGAGATAAATGCTCCCTTTCAAATTAGTAGTAAAAACAATTTAAGTTAAAGAAAAAAGATATTAAGTAAATAATGTAAGGGTGGTATATGGATAAAGCAAAGTTTATAAAGGAAGTTTGTGGTGGTTTAAAGACTATGAAATTTGTGAAGGTCATTCACAGAAATCTCAAGTGAGAATTCCTTTAAGATGTGTACCACTTTAATTTGGCTATTTATGTTTATTTTTGGCTAAATCAACAGTTGTCATCATCAATAGTTTCGAGTAAGAAATCAATTGCTAGATTGTTGTCTTGGTGATATTTATAACCCACCAAAAATCAGCCATGTTGTTTGACTAGACCATTCATTTTAATAATCACAATCTCTTCATAGGCTATGATTCCAGATTTTTGGTTTATTTTGTCCTTGGTATTAGGGATTGAATCCAGGTATGTCTAACCACTGGGCTACATCCTCAGCCCTTTTATTTTTTGAGACAGGTCTCTCTAAGTTGCTTAGGGACTAGCTATATTGCTTAGGGTAGCTTTGAATTTGTGACCCTCCTGCCTCAGCCTCCCAAATGGCTGGGATTACAGGCTTGCACCATCACTACTGGTGAGTCCACAGTTTTGATATTTGAGTTTCTACTTAAAAAAAAAATATTTATTTTTTAGTTGTAGCTGGACACAATACCTTTATTTAATTTATTTATTTGTATGTGATGCTGTGGATCGAATCCAGGGCCTCACACATGCTAGGCCAGTGTTCTACTGCTGAGCCACAACCCCAGTCCAAGTTTCTACTTTTTCATAAAGAGTTTTTCACTTGTTTTTTCCTTTGACTATACATGAGTTCCTTCATTTTGCATACAACACAGTAATAGACTTCTCAGTATAGAGAAAGAAATATAAGATCCATCCTTTAGGACCTTAATTGCAGAGTCAAAAGGAAAATACACAATGAAAGCTAGTGAAGTTTAGAGTGTGCTGCCCCCAAAACATGCTGCATTGATATAAGAATTTTTCTCAGCTGGGTGCAGTGGCACAGGAGGCTGAGTCAGGAGAGTTGCAAGTTCAAAGCCAGCCTCAGCAACTTAGTGAGACCCTATGCAATTTAGCAAGACTCTGTGTCTAAATAAAATATGAAAAAGGGCTGGGGATGTGGCTCAGTGGCTAAGTGCCTCTAGGTTCAATCCCTGGTACCAAAAAAAAAAAATTAATCAATAATTATAATTATGCTTAAAACAACTGAGAAACAATAAATGCAGAAAAAGTGCTCTGCCCTCCCTTTACCAATTTCTCCCCTATTCGATGGAAAATCACTGAGATTAGTTTACATACACAGACTTTACTAAAATAACCCTTATTCTCCATTAGGTTCCCATTTTCGTCCTAGCCACTCCCTAGTAACTTATCATCCCTTAAGGCCCAAACCTCATTCCTTTCTTAACATGGTATAAAAGTCCTTTTCTTAACATGGTATAAAACTTTCACTTTTCTGTGAACTCCCTGTATACATTAATATAAATCTGGGCCTCTTCTCCTTTTAATCTGTCTTTTGTTATTTTAATTCACAGGCTCCCAACTACTAAACATAACAGGATACAGAAAAATTTTTCTTCTGCAAGTTAGCACTTACTGAGCACTTATTAGTGAGCATTTATATAATGAACTAAAACCTTTTTTATTCATCAGCTAGTTTCATTCTTTCAACAACCTTTGGAGGAGGTATTAATGATGAGTTTATTAACCTCTTACCAGATGCTTTACATGTGTTCTGTAATTCCCACAGTGACCCTCTGAGGTCATGACAGTGATCATCTGAGTGGGGAATTGAGCCACAGAGAGGTTATGAAATTTACTTAAGGGCATACTTCCAGTCCATGATGAAGCGGAGGATTTGAACCCAGGCAGTTTGCCTCTAAAGCCTGTATTCTTTCTACCTTCCTATTTTCCAAATTTTTCAAATGAAGAGACTGAGTCTTTGAAAGGGAAACGGTAACCTGATCAAGACTACATGGCTAGTCAGTGACAGAACTTAAAATTAGTTTGACTCCAGGGCTGAATATTTACAAGAACAACAAAGTGATGTCACATGGTGAGGTGTGACTGATTGAGGGTTTAGCAGAATTTCCACTGTCTTCATTTTCAGGAAGAAAACTGTTTAAATTTGCATTGTTTCCAATTTCCTTGTCTTTGCTTTTATATTTTAATACTTCTTCTTTTTTTTTTTTTTTTTTTTTTTTAATAAGGCCAAATAGTTCAACACCCAGACTCCTCCGATGCTCTGGGCTAGTTGTCTTATTGCCCTGATGTTATGGATATACTCGATTTTCTTGTGTTCCATTTGCTGTTTTATTGATGCAGTTATTGATAAAAGAAAGCCCTTTGCCCAGATGCATTCTTTGGCCTTAAATTGACTTGACGGGTGGACATTACCTTTGGAAAGTTAACCCCTTTGGTAGCAAAAGCTATTCCAAACCAGCATAACTCACAGTCTATTGATGTTAAAATCTCAAGTGCCTCCAAATTAACCATTTCTCCAGCTTTTAAGTATAGCAGTGTTTTCTTTTTATTTTTCTGAGATGGTCTCTGTTCAGGTGATACCATAGTGGACTTCAGTTAATTGATTTTGCCACTCCCTTCCTAACAAACAGATAAACAAAACTGTCATAAACAAAGCTCAGAAGAAAGGCCATGAGAGAAAAGCATTTTGACTCACAGAGGTGGTGGGTGTGGTAGTGGTCTGTGAAAGTACAAGTGGCTGAAGGAAGTGGAATTAAAAAAAAAAGTTAAATGGCACAGGAAACAAAGAGAGAAAAATCTAGTTGTCATTAGTCATTCATTTCAGTAATTCTCTTTATATATGCTCTCCAATCTGGCGATTCCCTTGAAGAGAGGTTCTGTTCCTGCATTCAAGCAGTGCTGTGGGAAGCAAAGTGTTCCATGAATGGTATTCTAATTGAACATCAAACCAAGATAGCACTTTCTTTCCATCAACAAAAAGGTTTTAGGTACCTGCTCTTTTTGGAAATAATGTGTATTTCCCATTTATGTAATAGGTTATGTAAATCTTCTTAATGAAACTGAAAGTACCAGTTGAATATTGTGCGACAGTATTCCTTTAAAAATGTTCTTGTGGAGTCACAAAGGACAGGATAATTAAAACTCCTTGCAGAGTTTAGTTCTTTGACCTCTCATTAGTTTCAGCATTATAAATTGCCATTTGTTAGAAGCCTAATTTGATTATTAGCCCCTCTGAGCTTACAGCCTGCATTGCAAAGAGTGGACTCTGCGTGATTCAGAATGCATGCTGCTGCCTCATACCCGAGAAGGAAAATGGAGGAGCAAATTGCCTTGCTCCTGTCTGTTCGTGAGTTAGTCATACTAAAGTGGTTAAACAAAGGGAAAGCAGTCCTTTCCAACATCCACACTTATGAGTTTGAGAAAAGAAACTCAATGGGCAGTAGGACTATTTCATTCTGGAAGTAGCTTTATTAGGTGTCATGGAGGGAGGAGGAGAAAGAGGGAATTTTATTCCCTCCAGTTTTATCGTTAAAAAAATTGGTATGTCATATCACTTTATGTCACCCTGCATACTGAAATAAAAACTGACTCACTTCCTCAAGATATTTCAACAAATGACTGCAGAAACTTACAGCAGGGAACTACTAGCACACTCATTCTTTGTCTCTCTGGGCAGGTACTGTGGTCTCAGCATTTTAATCAATTCTTTAATATTGCTACTAAAAGGCTTAGCAAGTGTAATCAGGCTTCTTGCTTAAGCTAGTGTCCGTAAACCAGCCTACTTCTTTATTTTTTTTAAGTGAGCGAGCAGATGCAGAGAGTTGTGAGAAAGCAGAAAAACACAATAAGAAGAATATAGAAATGAAACTCCCTCACCCCCACCTCCACATCTCGCTTGCCAAATATAAGTAACTGAAAAAAAGAAAAGCTCCCACTGCTTCCAATGCACTCACAGAACATCATTTGAGGGAGCATAAAAGCCTTCAACTTCCCAAGTTTGAGATTGTGAAAGAGGATTACATGAAGTCAAGGTTTGGAAAATAGGGGAGAACATACAATAATGATAGTCATAACATTACAGTGTACAGTAGACTCCTTTTTAAGTGAGCTTCAACTTAATCAGCTTACTGAATTAATTGACATGCAGAAAGACCCAGTGACCAATGGCCATGGTACAATGACATCTTGTGGCTAATAATGTGTTTAAAAGGAAAGTGTGGTTAAACACGTCTGATTTACCCAGATGCTTCTGTTTCAACCATTTGAGTTCCAGGCTTACCAAAAATTAGTTGAGTTTGTTCCAAATCTATTTAACCAAGTTGTACAAAATAATGCAATTGTGGGATTTAATTAAATAGTATGTAAACTCATGCAATATCAATGCAGTAACTTGTTGGTGTAATGAAATGTAGGCTGAATGAATTTTAAGATCCAGTAAAAGTAAGGTGCTAAAATATTTGTCAAATATGAAATGGGTGAGAAAAAGTAAAAAAAAAAAGATGGAGGGAAATTATAATAATATGTAATATAATAAGAAGATTCTACTTTCAGATTGCTTCACTATTTTTTATTTTTTACTTTCTTTCATGGAAAGTTTCAAACATAACTAAAGTTAGAAAGTCTACTGTGATTAACATGATGTACTCATCATCCAGCTTCAATAATTTACTCCTACATGTTTAATCTTTTTAGTGCCTTTTTCCTGCTTATACTGGTCTGGTGCAGATTGGGAACAGGTCCTGGTGTCCACCCGTCCCCTCCCCCCTTGAATATCAAACACCTGAGAAACGCAGAGACAAGCATAGAAAGCAAATTTTATTTAAGAAAGTGATAGACTTCTCTGAAGGGAAGAGGGCCTTGGGGCCAAAAGCCTGTGGGAGGGGGTGCAACTTGCTTTCTTATAGACCTCAGAATCTTCCTCTTTAATTACTGTCTTCTCTTTCTTCCTCTATACTTGACTAAGGGCAGGAGCTCAGAGGAGGTTAATTCTTAACAACCCAGAGCACTGATGAGCAAGATCTTGGAGGTTGGTTAGCAACCCATAGTTCTCTCTTTGATAAGCAATCCATTGTTCTCTCTTTGATAACCAGTCCTCAGTGTCTCAACCGCTCCCCACCCCAATTCCTCAGTTTGCTGAGGAATGTGACATATCCTGTTTACTTAGGCCAGGTAGGGCTGAAGGCAAATTGCTTTTTGGCAAAGAAAGCATGTGGGGGTCAGGACAGTGGGCCCATTTTGTAGAATTATTCTCTTAACTTTGTACTCCTACCATTCTTATTTCTCAGTCCCCCAACGCTGCCACAATTATTTTAAAGCAAATCTCATATCAATTTTTTTTTTTTTGTAGTGCAGGGGATTGAACTCCAGGACTTGTACATGCTAGGCAAGCACTCTACCACTGAACCACATCCCTGACCCTATATCACTTATTTTTAAAGCTCTTTTTTAGTTCTCAAACCAGTTGAAAAGAAACCAAACCATAAATTAATATGGATGTGCCGGGGCTGGGGATGTGGCTCAAGCGGTGGCGCACTCGCCTGGCATGCGTGGGGCCCAGGTTCGATCCTCAGCACCACATAAATGGATGGCATTAGAGCAGATTATGCTAAGTGAAGCTAGTCAATCTTTAAAAAACAAATACCAAATGACTCCTTTGATATAAGGGGAGTTAACAAGGACAGGGTAGGGACGAAGAGCTTGAGAAGAATATTTACATTAAACAGGGATGAGAGGTGGGAGGGAAAGGGAGTGAGAAGGGAAAGTGCATGGAAATGGAAGGCGATCCTCAGGGTTATACAAAATGTCATATAAGAGGAATGGAGGGGTAAGACAAGATAATACAAATGGAAGAAATGATTTACAGTAAAAGGGGTAGAGAGAGAAAAGGGGAGGGGGGAGGGGAGGGGGGATAGTAGAGAATAGGACAGACAGCAGAATACATCAGACACTAGAAAGGCAATATGTCAATCAATGGAAGGGTAACTGATGTGATACAGCAATTTGTATACGGGGTAAAAGGGGGAGTTCATAATCCACTTGAATCAAACCGTGTAATATGATGTATTAAGAACTATGTAATGTTATGAACGACCAATAAAAAAAAAAAATAAAAAAATAAACTCTGATCAGACCAAAAAAAAAAAAAAAAGATGTTGTGTCCACCAAAAACTAAATAATAAATATTAAAAATTCTCTCTCTCTCTCTCTCTCTCTCTCTCTCTCTCTTTAAAAAAATAATATGGATGTGGCTTGTGCAAGCAAGATAGCATTCAACTCTGAGTCAACCCATATCTAAGGAAAAGGCTAGAAAGTAAAAAAAAAAATCATGGAGAACAATTTTGTATTACATTCCTATTTGTGCCCTAAAGGGGAGAAGCTATCCACTAATCAATCCACTGCTCAAAAACTTGTGGTGAAAATAACATATTTAAGATATATATATATTTTTCTATACTGAGGATTGAACCCAGGGATGCTGTCTGTATCACTGAGCTACATCCCCAGCACTTTTTTTTTTGAGACAGGGTCTTGCTAAGTTGTTGAGGCTGACCTCCAACTTGCTTTCTGCCTCAGCTTCCTGAGTTGCTAGGATTACAGTTGTGTACCACTGTGCCTGGTCTGTACAACATATTTTAATGATCCTTTGTTTAAATTGCTTTGTTTGGCTAAATACTGAACCACCATATTCTTGTTGGATTGGAGATCATTTAGAAAAAATGATAATAATAATTATGAAATGGCATGCTGATGATGCCATGATGTGATGATTTATATAGTAAGGTTAACATAAACCAATAATTGGGTGATGCCATATTTTAAAGGCTTACTTTATTTAGAAAAAGCAAAACTCAATCTCAAAACAGCCCTCAAAGGAAACATTTAATTTGAAAAACCGTTCCTTTGAGAGCAGGAAAGATATCATAACAAGTAAATTGAGATTTTTGTCCAAATCCTACTTATTCTTTTATCATGGCCAGTCCTCTTCACAGCATTAAAATATTTTAATGACTTTGCCCTACTCCTCAACCCACCAGCATACATGATTGTGAAGGATGAATACCCCAAGATGCCAGTCTATTACTAATCAATGTCAATGAATTGTACTTTCTCAAGGATTTGAAGTACCATATATAGATCAATTAGAAAATGGGTGGATGATGGACCTGAACAGCTGCTTTAGCTGAACTGGGTCATATGAAACTAGAAGATGTGATTTGAGAGAGGAAGGGAGAGGAGAGATGAGAGAGGCATTTTTATGACAGAGTGTGTGACCATGATTTTTGACTTGGGTAAATTTCCTGTGTCTTGAATTGTGAATTTCTTTTTTTTTTTTCCTGATGGGCTTTTTTGTTACCCTTGGTTTTCCATGAAATTACTTGTTGTGGCTTTATATTAAATTATATTTTATTCAAGTTTCCTTGAGTGGGCTCCTGTTTCTTGAAACAATCATTGAGAAATGGGATGGCCCCTAATACATGGGGTGCAAGTAGAGAACCAAAAGCACCAACAACAAAACACCTTTTAGTTTAAACCAGTTGTAAGCACCAGGTGAAAATTTTTCATGGCAAGAACTTCTATATGTGTGCATATATGTGAGTATTCTCACATATATGGGTGTATTTGTATGGTTGTTTAATAACTAATATCCATGATATTTAAAAAGTACCCAGGGCTACACCAGCTCAAGGTGTTTTATTCATGTATTATATCATGCAGGAAGAAGGAATTATCTACTGGTAAATCCAGGCCTGTTGAACACAGTTGAGTTACATTATTTCATGTTTTCACTGCTACATTCTTCCATTATTTTAAAATTATTTATGAGTCTGAAAGAGAGAAATGTTTTTATTTTATTTCACTCTCCATGAACCTATTCCAGATTGGTGTCAAAAGAAAGCACTTTCTCATACATCCATATTCAACATATATGTATTCAACACTTATTACTTATCAAGCACTTCTGCACACTGATCTTATTTAACTTGTGCAGTAAATTGTTTTACACATGAGGAAATTGAAACACAGAAAAATTAAGTGTCTTCTCCAAAGTTCCACAGCTACTAAGTGGCAGATGGAAACTTTTTTTTGCCATAGAAATGGTGTTTCTCCTTCAACCAAGAAGTAGTAGCACGAAGTATAAAAAGATAGAATGGAATATGTGGATGCAAATAAGACTAAAGATAGTCTTCCTTCATGACAAAAAGTAAGTAATGGCATTACAGATAAAATTTCTATAATTTAGCACTCTGTTAATTTGTTGTTTGAGCTATTAAATGGGAATATTGCTACTGAGCAAAATATGTTATGTGCAAGACAGAAGGGAGATAATCATTGTATTGTGCTATAACTGGAAGAACACACCTTGATCTGTCTGGGGGCTAATTTTTGTTTAAAGCATGAATAAATGTGAATTACCCTTGATTTGACCTTATCCTCTTTTCTATTTTTCACTATTGCTTAGAATATCTACTCTGCTTTGCTCATGAAATACCCTGAGTGGAAATGTCAGGGAGTATTTTCTATTATAAGAATTTCGAGCTTTCCAGTTTAAGAAAATGTTGAAAGTGTATTCAGAAAGCCAGATTGGAACAGTTCACAACAGCTCAACCCAAGCTTATTATGTAGATCCAACACCAATTAAGTAGGTCTTTGCTTTTCTATGCACTCTTCTTGAGGAAATCACTTCCGTTACCTGGATCTCAGTTTACCTGTTTATAAATTGTTATGGTTTGGATATGAGTTGTTTCCCCAAATTTCTCGTTCTAATGCAGGAATATTCAGAAGTAAAATGATTGTATTGTGTGAGCTGTAACCTAATCAGTTCATCTTAGTTTGAAAGGATTGACTGGGTGGTAACTGTAGGCAGTTGGGGAGTGATTGGAGGAGGAGGGTCACTGGGGATATGCCCTGGAAGTGTTCATCTTCCCTCTCTGCTTCCTGGATGCCATGAATGGAGTGCTTTCCTCTGCCACATGCTGCCATGTTGCTTTACTTCATCTTGAGCCCAGAGTAATTAGGTTGGGCAACCATGGATTAAGCCTCTGAAACTGTAAGACAAAGTAAACTTTTCCTCCTCTAAGTTGTTCTTGTCAAGTATTTGGTTACAGAAACAAAAAGTGAACTAACACAGAAATTGAAAAATTTGTTCTGTATTAGCTCTGCAAGTTTCTTCTAACTTGATAGCTTTGTATTCCGTGAAATACACTTTCCAAAAGCAATAACTCATTGAGACAGAATTATCATATTCTTTTCCTTTCATAAAGTCACTTAATTGGATGGCAATCCATTTCCTAGAAGCTGGTGAATCTAATATTTGATGGATAACAGCCTAGTTTGTAATGACATCTTGTGTGGCTTTGCTTAGACGTGACAGGATCTGACATAACTCTTCCATACATCTCATCTGGCCCAGAGGTTAAACATGTTCATTTGCTTATTATCAGGGTCCTGCATACACATGTCTGACAACAGTTCTAACACTGGGGAAAAAAAGAATTGCAGAGAGTCTTGGCATCTTTACCTTTTTGTTTGTTCTTGGCAGGTTTGTTTTCCCTTTGGAAATTTCCTGAGCATTGTATGGTCTTTGCAGAATGACTATCAGCTTTTGGAGTATGATAAAGAACTATTATTTTCTTTAAAAGAAAATAAAAACCTTCCAGGAGCAGTCTGTTTAATTTCAAAGGCTGCTACTCATTTGAACATATTTAAATTCAGAACAGAGAATTCATCACAAAATGAAGGCAACATCAACTGAATTTCACATGGCCAACTTTAAGATTCCATTAGGAATCATGGAGCCTACTATCCCTAAATTCATTGTTAATATTATAAAGGGTTTCCCTGCAAATCTATTCCCTGTAGCTTTGCTCATCTTTCTGTCCTCATAAATCTATATCAGTGTTAGTAACAGAACCAAAGGTGAGGTTGTGAAGAGTTTTCCAGATGTGTACATTTTTTTTTTTTTTTTTTTTTACGGATTTTTACATTCCAACATTTCACTTGGGACATCTTGAAAAAAGTCAAAACAATAAGTTTTATCACTAATAGTATCTTCATCCCCAGGGATAACACTTTAGGTTTCTGTGGCATTTAAATTGATATTGCTATTCCTAAGTGTTCCCCTCTTTGTTTGACAGGCATTGTCTTTTCTCACAGCAGTTTTTCTTGAGTAAATTCTCAATGGAACTTCTATGTCTCTTATATCATCTCTAATAGTGCATGTTTGATTACTTTTTCACACAGCATAAGAAGACTATGGTTAAACTGAGTGCTGCTTGTATTCTTGAAAAATAGATCATTTTGCCAACTGGCTGCAGAAGCCACTCTACCAATGGGTAAGTAGTTCTGATTTCATTCAGGTATTGGTATCTTGCTTTGAATTGTTTCTTTAGACATTTCTTTGCTTTCATTTTTTTTCCCTTTACGGTAGAAAACACCTAATAAATAATGTTTCACTGTCTGCTACTCTGACCACGTCTTCCCTTACTTTTCAAAATGGGAGTTTTGAATGAGAAATATACTTCTTTATTTGCCATATATATTCCCAATTGTTACTAAGAGATTGCAACCTACTAATCCTGTAGGGGATGATGACATTTGGGACATGTATGGATGTGATATAGGTCACATTTCTGACATTTCAATTCACATGATTGTTTTGGTTATTGAAAAATTTAATGTGTTTTGAAAGGGCCAGAGTGTCACCTGTACTTCAAAATTATTCCAGTCTTTTCCAGCTTATATCACATTCTAGACAATAGTAGAAATGACGGTGCAAGGAATAGCAAGTAAAGGGAATAGGTGACATATTCTATTGCTGTCTAGGTGTCTAGGGAAAAATGTAATATATCTTCATGAAGATTTTTATAAAACATAGAGTACCAAGAGCTATAAAGAACATATAGAGTATATTAAATATACAATATATTAGAACTAGAGATATATTTTGGGGACAAAGGTTATTCTTCAAATAGTGCAAATAACAAAATTTGTTAGAATTAAAGTTTTACCTATATGATGGTTTGATGGAATTTAATAGTTACCAACCAGTTGCTAGACTGAAGTGACCACTTACTTCCATCATTACAGGGAAACTGACGTCTGGATTTTCTATCAAGTTAGGATGAACCCCTCTCTGTGTTTTTTTCTAACACTGGAATAGATGTCAAGCTTTGCCCTACTCCCATTTTTTGTCAATTTTTGCTATAAGCAAAATAATATGTGCATTAACACTGAACTGAAGGAAAAGCCTTCAACATGGCTGAATGGAATCAGTGGAATTAGGCACTTCTGGGGTATGAAATTGCCTAAAACAAAATGTTTGTGATTTCTGTCTTCATCCCAAGAGACATGACCTCAACATTGAAATACAAACTTGGATAATAACTAAGCTTTAGCCAGAGCACATCCCTAGTTCTAATTCAGATATGAAGTCTTCCTCCTCCCTTGAGTACTGACTTGCAATGGCAAGCAATCCCCTTCTACTTTCTGGTATGGAGAGAATAATTAAGCCACTCTAGTCCAGAGCTGATTTGATAGCTCCTACAGACCTTGGAACTCTAGGCAAGAACAGTTTAGACATCACTCCAACAGGAAGTTTAAAAACTGAGTGGCAAGCCCAGCCATGTGGGTAGTTCAGGGAAAGGGACTCTGGAAGTGATGTTTGTTTTCCATTTTCTTTACCTACTCATTTGGTAACAATTTCTGATCTGCCTCTATCATGCTGATTTTCCAGATCAGAAGGGTGCACAAACTGTAAGTAAACCTCAGATTTATAGTTGGTGGGAAAGGCATTAATATATGTGTAAATATGCCTAGTTATTCCCATAGACCATGAAATTGAGATTGTGGATGTTTCTTTTATAGAGTTTTTCCCCCCTATGTGGGACTTAGTATCCTTTCTAAACCATTGTGACCTCAGCTTTCAAACTGATCAGCCATTGTTCTGCTTAGTGACAGAAACACGTTTTTCTATGTCTCTCCTGCTGGGGAACAGGATCTCAGTTAATTAGTTCTGCCCAAAGTTTCCACTTTTGTGGTTCTAGAACGTTTTAGTCTTTATACATATAAAACCCTCCTATATCTAGTTTCTTTGCATTGCTTATTAGATCACAAGCTTATAGACCTTAAGAAATTTGTCTTTGAATCATGAATGAAATTTGACATATGACTATAAGTATACCTGTTATTAGCTATCCATTACAACAAATATAATTTTAGTGGTGGTCCCAGTTGTGCCTAACTGACATTCAGACAAATCTGAGTGCATCTAGTTGCTGGGGATAATCTACAGGGTTTATTTACATGCGTTTAGTCACTTGGGAAGAAGTCTGGCAGAAAGAAAAGAGGAGGAAAAGAAGGGAGATGAATAGAAGAAGGGGAAAATGTCAGGAAGTATCTTGTACAGGGACACTTGTTTAACAAAGATGAGATAGAGGAGGAAGGAAGAGAATAGCTTATTTTCTGTCCCCTGATCTATTTCTAAAGACTACTTTCTGCACTTTTCTTACAGAAGCATGTAGGCAGAAGCAGAAACACCTGTATTTACAAAGGAATTATGAGACACATAGTATAGTATGCCATGGTCAGGCTTCAAGTATCTTTAATAATTCAGTAAGCAATAGAACACAGAAGCATGAAGCTGTGGTATAGTGAGAATTTCATTAGTAGTGATAGGTAGACCTTTGAGTGCTGATGTGAGTCCTCCCCCAGGCTGGAATCAGCAAGTTTATGGTAACTGACTCTTCTAAACTTGTAGATCCTTCTTTCTGCAGAAAATGTATTCACCACTGATTTTCTGGCACTTCCACAAGAAACCCGAGAGCTGCATCATTTATGATCATATATAGTATATATATCTCTTCCAGTTATGTTCATCAGTTTGGTAACAACTCAAAATGAAAATAATGTCTAAGTCATCATTTCTTCCTAGTCTTTAATGGTCCAGCCATTGTGGTTAGGTGACCAAACATGACACAAAATGAAAAAGGACCACCTATATGAACAGTGTTTCTTTAGTTCAATGAGAATTGAAGAAAGTATAGCATCTTTTGGCACCCCTAAAGTGTGCAGTTATTGGAGCAACAGAACTGCTTACCAGGAAGCAGTCTCATAGTAAGTAGTAAGATGGCAGTTCACAATAGTGAGACCCCCTTCATTATCTACTATTTAACTTACTCTTACTGTCATTCCTCCACTCTTATGGAAAACATAATTCTTTGTATTTATGTAACTTTTGCAGATTTCAAAGTGCTTTTATATTCATTCACTTTGTTTAAAACTGAGCGCAATCCTGTGAGGTAGTGTAGAGGAGAGAAAAATTGCTTCCCTCTACCTTTTTAGGTTCTTTCTCTAGTGTTATGTTTTGAGCAGAAAGTGTCTTGCAAAAGCTCCTCTTTTAAAGGTTTGGTCCCCCATGCAGCAATTTTCAGAGGTGGGAATTTAGGGAAGTGATTGGATCACGAGGGCTCTGACTTTATTAGTGGATTTATTCATTGAGGGATTGAATTGCTGAATAGATGTTTTGGAGGTGGTAGAAACTATTAGGAGGTGGAGGGAATAGGTCTTTTGGAGCTATATTTTGCTCTCAGCCCCTTGTCTCTCCCTGACCCCTCTCTCCCACTTCCTGTCTGCCATGAGGTGAGCATCTTTCCTCTGCCATGGCTTCTTCCATGACTTTCTGTTTTGCTCCCAGGCCCAAAGCGATGGCACCAGCTGACCTTGGACTGAAACCTCTGAAACCATGACCCAAAATAAATCTTTATTTTATTAAGTTGTTTTTCTCAGATATTTTGTTGCAGTGGCATAAAGTTAACACACCCAGTCAACAATTTAAGTTGACTCAAACAGATTAATAGAGAAAAAAGCAATTTCAATTATATGCTTATGCATGGGAGTCTTACAAAATATGAAACTCAAAGAAAGCCAAATGACTGAAAATTATATAGCACCCTGAGTTACAGAAAAAGATAGAAGCTTGGGGCTTGGGGGAATTGGTGGAGGCAAATTATGAGAAAATGAGGAGAGGAAATAAATGATGAATAAAAGTTACCTTGTTATGTGACCAAAGTCTTAGGTGATAAAAGTTGTCTCTCATCACCTCTCTTCCTGATGTAGATACCTATACTAATGATACTTTCCTTTATAGGTGTAAATTTACAAAAGGGGAGCTTTTCAGAGCTACTTCCGTGTCTGTAGTTTCTCAAAATAACCAGCTAGAAAGTTAAGTGTTTATGACCTTGAGTACACATAACATAGCCAATTTGTGGCCTTGGTCACACACTAAAAACATAGTATAGCCCACCAAAAGCCTTGGTGAGGGAGCCTAACTATAGCCATTTTGGGCCTGCCCCTATACATATACTGTTCTCCTGCAATCATATTTTTTGGGGGTATGTGTTGAGCCTCAATAGTAGCAAGGTATTCTAATCATCATACAGATAAAGAAATATGTGGTCTGAAGAGTTGGAAACATTTTTTTCCAAAGTAACATTTCTAGAAATGTGATGAACTATTTATAAAACTTGACTTCTGTGGTAGGCAGAAGTGAAAGATGCCAATGTTCTAATCTCTGAATATTGTAAATAAGTTGCCTTACATGTCAAATGTAAGACTTTGCAAATGTGAAAACAATCAAAGATCTTGATATGTAAGGTTAGATTGGATTATCCAGGTGGGCCCAATCTAATCACATGCATTTTTAAAATCAGAAAACCTTTTCCAGCTGAGATTAAAAAGAAATGTGATGGAAGAAGGATTTGAGAGACATTTGATGTTGATGGCTTTGAAAATGGAGATAGGGGCCAGGAGCCGAAGTATGCAAGGAGCCTTTAAAAGAAACTTCAAGGAAATGAATTTTCCCTATCATTGCAAATACAATGGATTCAAACACCACAAATTTATTACTTTACCATCCTAGATATCAGAAATACAAAATGTCCCTTACAGGCTAAATCAGGGTGTCCCCAGAGCTGAATTCCTTCTGGAATACCTGGGGAGAGTCTGTTTTCTTGCTTTTAAAACCTTCTGGTGACCACAGGCTGGCCCCAAATGGCTATAGTTAGATTCCCTCACTGAGGAGTATGGCAGACTATGTTATATTTTTAGTTCTTAACTAAGGCCATGAATTAGCTATGTTATGGTTAGTGTGTAGTCAAGGTCATAAACATTTGCTTTTGTGCATGCACCCACTTATGTAACCTGTTGACAATGTGCCTTCTTTGTCTGGCCTACATATAAAAAAGGCTTGTAGAAAGAACTGAGGGGGGTTAAATGAAACTAACTGGGACAAAATGGAACTGGCTTGGGGCTGCAGCTGAAGGTGAGGCTGGAAGCTGTTGCCACCTCTGAATACATATGCCTACTATATTAACTGTGTCTTTCATCTTTTTCTACCTACCAGGATCCTGAATTTGTTTCTGGATTCTGAGTCTCAGCCTCTGCACCACAACCTCCTACTTACATTCCTAGCTCTGTGACTACTATTCCTCCATTTTTAAAGAGCATTAGTCCAGACTTTTGTCACATTCCTCTCCTTGACACCTGCTTTCATTATGAGGCTCTTTTCACTACATCGGGCCTGCCTAGATAATCCAGGAAAATCTCCAGAAAGAAATGCAGCCCTGTTCTGTTGACAGCCTAGTTTTAGCCCAGTGAGACCAGTTTCAGACTTGTGGTCTATTGAACTGTAAGATAATACATTTGTGCCACTAAGTTTATAGTAATTTGTTAAAGCATTAGTAAAAAATGAATGTATCTTTTCATACCAGGGAGTTAGACTATCATATAATATTTCCCCTAGGCTTGAACAGCTTTGGTGCATTTAAGGAGTATCACCTTGATCTCTACTAATTAGTTTGGAATGAACCTTGAACTTTCTGCATCAAGTAGTTTTTCTTCATCTTGTAGTAATCAAAACAACATGCTATTGGTGTAAATGCAGACATATACACCAATAAAAGAGAATAAAAAGCCTAGAAGTAAATTCACACATCAATAATCAACTGATTTTTGATAAAGGTGCTAAGAACATGCATTGGAGAAAGGGTTGTTTGTTCAACCATGTTGGGAAAATTGGATATCCACATGGGGAAGCAAAAAACTGGACGCCTATTTCTCATAAGTTATACAACTCAGCTTAAAACGGATTAAAGATGTAACTATAAGACCTGTACCTGTGAAACTACCAGAAGAAAACATAGCAGAAATTCTTGAGGCCATTGGAAAGGCAGGGAGTGTTTAAATAAGACCCCTAAGGCCTAGGAAACAGAAGCAAAAATAGACATATGAGATTACATCAAACTAAAAAGTTTCTCCTCAGAAAAGGAAACAACAGTGAAGAGACAGCCTACAGAATGGGAGAATATATTTGTAAACTATATATCTGTCAGGGATTTAATATCCAGAATATATAAAAACTTTAAAAAATCAATAACAACAACACCTGAATAAAAAATGGGCAATAGATAAAATAGACATTTCTTAAAAGAGGACATATAAGTGGCCAACAGGTACATATAATGCTCAAAATCACTAATCATCATGGAAATGCAAGTCAAAACACAATGAGATAGCACCTCACCCAAACTAAGAATGGCTAGTATCAAAAAGACTAAAGATAACAAATGCTGACAAGGATGTGGAGAAAAAGGGAACACTTGCACAATGTTAGTGGGAATGCAAACTTCTACAGCTATTATAGAAAACAGTATAGATTTTCCTCAAAAAATTAAAAATAGTATGACCTCATTATCCAGGAATCTCACTACTGGGTTGTTACCATCTGATATGTGGTGTCCCTCAAAAGCTCATGTGTTAGACAATGCAAGAATGTTCAGAGGTGAAGTAATTGGGTTATGAGAACTGTAACCTAGTAATTGGATTAGTCCACTAATATGAATTAACTGGATGGTAACCATAGGCAGGTAGGGTGTAATAGTTAAAGGAGATAAGTCCCTGGGGACATTTCTTTATGGCTTATATTTTGTCTCTGGTGAGTAGAACTCTCTCTGCTTCCTGGCTTTCGTGAACTGAGCAGCTTTTAACTGCCATGCCCTTCTGCCATGGTGTTCTGCTTCATCTTAGGACCAAAACTATGGAGTCAGCTGATCATGGATTGAACCTCTGGAACTGTGGGCTAAAATAAACTTTTCTTCCTCTAAGTTGTTTTTCTTGGTTACAGCAACATTTTAGGTTTGTTTTTTCTTGCTGTAACCAAAATATCTTCACCAAAACAACTTAGAGGAGGAAACATTTTGGCTCATGGTTTCAGAGGTTTAGTCTATGGTTAACCAACTCCATAGCTGTGGGCATAAGGTAAGGCAAAACATCATTAGGGAAGGGCATGGAAGAGGAGAGCAGCTCAGGACATGGAAACCTGGAAGCATAGAGAAAGGGATAGTATAATCCATAATGGCATGCCCCAGTGATCTATTTCCTCCAGCCATACCCTACCTGCCTTACAGTTAACACAAAGTTACTCCATATCAGTTGGTTAATCTACTGATTGAGTTATAGCTCTTATAACCTAATCATTTTGTCTCTGAACATTCTTGCATTTCCTCACATATGAGCTTTTGAAAAACACCTCATATCTAAAACATAAGAGTGCTAGGTGCAGTGGTACATACCTATAATCCCAGCAGCTCGGTAGGCTAAGGCAGGAGGATCACAAGTTCAAAGCCAGCCCCAGCATCTTAGTGAGGCGCTAAGCAACTCAGTGAGACTCTATCTCTAAATAAATTATAAAAAAGTCTGTGGGTGTGGCTCAGTGATTAAGCACCCTTGGGTACAATTCCTGGTTTCAAAAACAAAAACAAAAACAAAACATAATCACAACATGAATCTGACTAAGACATAGTTATATGCCTAAAGGAAAGGAAATTGGTATGCTGAAGGGACATCTGCACTGCAATGTTCATTGCAACACTATTCACAATAGCCAAGAAATGGAAACAACCTGTGTACATCAATGATGAATAAAGAAAATGTGATACATACACAGTGGAATACTATTCAATCAAAAAAATGAATAAAATCCTATTGATTATGACAACTTGGATGGAAATGGAGATCATTATGTTAAGTGAAATAACTCAGGCACAGAAAGATAAGAACCACATGAATTCACCATGTAGAATCTAAAAAACAATTGACTTCATAGAAGTTGAGTATAGAGTAGTAGTCATCAAAGTCTGAGGAGAGTAGGCAGGGAGGGATGGGGAAAAGTTGTTCGATGGGTGCTAAGTTATAGTTAGATTAGAGCAAGAAGTTCTAGAGTGATATTTCATAGTAGGGTGACTAGAGATGACAATAATGTATTGTACTTTTCAACAAGCTAGAAGAAAGGATTTTGAATATTTTCACCATAAAGAAATGCTAAGAATTTGAGGGCAGATATTGTTTATTCTGATTTAAACATTTCTCAGTACATACATTTATCAAAGCATCACATGGTACCTCATTAGTATGTATAATCTTTATTTTTATGGGTCAGTTAAAATAAATTTAACTTAAAAATAATCGTAGAAAGCATGCTTGTTATTATTTTGAATTTATATCACATTGTACACCTTCTTGAACCTTTACTTGTATATGATGTGCATCCTTAGTGCCATTATACAGATGATTATACTGAGTCACAGGGGCATAGAGAACTTATACCATTAATTAGAAACACAGCACTCATTTTGCCCATTTGCTACTTAATATTCTGAGTGATGTTCTTCCTACTTCAAAAGTACTACTAAAGAAAGCTACTATGGACAAAGATATTGGTGGAGAAAATTATTTAAAAGATCTCGGGCTGGGGATGTGGCTCAGGCGGTAGCGCGCTCACCTGGCAAGCGTGTGGCCCGGGTTCGATCCTCAGCACCACATACAAACAAAGATGTTGTGTCTGCCGAAATCTAAAAGGATAAATATTTTAAAAATTCTCTCTCTCTTTAAAAAAATAAAAAATAAATAAAAGAAATAAAAGATCTCACAATAGGACTGAGGACATGGCTCAGTTTTAGAGTACTTTACTAGCATGCACTAGGTCCTGGGTTCAATCCCTGCTTTAGCAGTACTGCAAAAACAAACAAAACTAAAACAAACAAAAACTCCATATATGAAGAAAAAAGGGGGAGAGGAGGGTTGTAATAAAGTACTGTGTATGTCCTATTTCATCAATTACAATTCATGTTGTTTTTGGTAGTTAATTTGATTTGTTTTATAATTGGTATAAATATGAAAAGGAGATAAATAACTATTAGAAATTTTTATTTTGTGAAATTCCTTTAAAGTGCACTGAATTAATGTTTTTGATCATCACTTTACTATAAAATGAAACACACAAAGCATTGTATTCAATTGGATTTCACTCAAGTCCCCATCAAACACAAGTATGTTCATTGCTTTAAGAGAAACCATCATGCCACTCTCCCATTTTATCTAGAGTATCTTATTTTTTTTTTCCTACCAGAGGTCCCATTTCTATACTCAAGTGGCAAGGAGTAATGAGGTATACTTCTGTCCTTCTTCATCAACATAAAAGTTCAAAACAAAGGCTGGGCAAGACAGGAGACACATGTAATCCCAGATATTTGGGAGTCTGAGGCAGGAGGATGGCAAGTTCAAGGCAAACCTCAGCAATTTAGTGAGATCCTGTCTCAAAATAAAAATCAAATAGGCTAGGAATATAGCTCAATGTTTGCCTAGCATGTGTGAGGCCCTATGTTCAATCCCTAGTACCTCAAAATAAACAAATAAACAAAAACACAATAGGTGAAATGATTGGTGTTTATATTTCTGTATCAGATACATTTATACAAGCATCGATTTACAAGTTCAGTTATGCCACAAATCCCCAAATAGCTAGTCAGCAACCTGGAACCTTATGCTTTATCTTGCCACCTCCCCAGGAGTAAGACTCAGCAGTCACAGTGTAGATGATGAAATTGATACTGCCGCTGATGGTGGAATACAATTCAGTTCCCACTCACTCAGAAGAAGAAAAGCTCAGCAAAGCTCACAGGATGGAAAAAAAAACAAAACAAAACTGGTCATGTCAGTAAATGAAGGAGATAGGACTCAAAGGTTCACAAGAAAGACCTAGGAGGAAAATAAGATGTGTTTCTTTTGTTGTCACTCTCTGGACCAACACAACTATTATTTGGAAGATTTCAGATACATGAAGCAAAATGGCCCTAATATGTATAAGCCAGTGAAGTCAATGCAAGTGATGGTCTAGTATTTATTACTCTTGAAGGCAGCTTGTCAAATTCATTTCAGGAATATATGTCTTCTGTAGACAAGTTCCACCCTAAAGGATGGTCCGATTAAACAGAAAGACAAGTAGATGATCAAATCCAACACTTACTACCAGCTTAACATGACCTCTCATGACCAAGTTGTCTGCTGGTGTTCTTCATGAAAACCTTGCATGGCAGGTTCAGACACTTGGTGCCCCCAAATCTATCATTGTCCTTATTGTATATAGATAGGGAAGCTGAACTTAGAGCCTTACACCTATGTAACTAGTAGGTGACAGAGCTGGGACTTAAACCCGGATCTCCTTGGCTCCCAGTCCACTGCTCTGCTTGCTTTTCTACAGGGAAAGGATTAATAGAGTTCAAGCCAGGTTGTGTCATGAAGACTTTTGCCAAGGGAAAAAGGTTAACAATGTGATATAAATATAGATTGTGTGTGTGTGTGTGTGTGTGTGTGTGTGTGCACAGTCACAATGGTATCCTTTCTTCTACTGAAAGGGAATTCCCCCCTTACCTTTAAAGGAATGCTTTTAAGTTGGTTGTTTCCTATATTCCACATCATCTTTCTTTTTTCTGCAAAGAAAACAAACATTAGAGTAAAAGCATTACCCAATAAATTATTATCATGGGAAAAGATGTTTTAAAAGAAAGTCTATTTGTCATTCAAATTATGATGCATATCAACATCAGTCTGTTTTTAAAACTTTTATTTTGAAGTAAATTCAGACTTACTGAAAAGTGGCAAGAATAATATAGAAGACGTCTGATTGCCTTTTACCTGTCACCAGTGTTTAATATGTTTTCATGTTTATTATTATTCTTTTTCTCCTCATTTCCTTCTCTTTCTATCTCTATGCATAAATTTATATATTGATAGGCAGATAAACATTTACTTAAACATGTTCTTTCTCTGTTATATATATATATATATATATGCATATATATATATATGTACATTTATATAAACATTTTTCTTCTGACCTATTAGAGAGAATGCCCTATTGCCTCTTAACTCTTCAGAATATTTCTCCTAAGAACAGAAAATTATTTTACTAAACCACAGCATAGCTATCACATTCAGGAAATTTAATATTGATAAAATACTTTTATCCAATTGACAGTCCATACTCTACTTTCTTCAGTTGATTCATTAATGTCCATTTATAGTATTTTTCCCTCCTGTACAAAATTTGGCCCAATCACAAATATTGCATTTACTTGTCATGATTCTTTAGGCTTTTAAATCTGCAATGTTTCCTTAACCTTACTTCATTTTCATGATACTGGCATTTTTAAAGTATACTTTTGTTGTTGTTGTTGTTGAGAATGTGCTTTACTTTAGGTTTTTCTGATGTTTCTCATAATTAGATTAAAGTGAAACTCCCTCCCTCAATACTACATAAATGATACGTAGTCTCTTTCAGGAAAGCACATCCAGAAGCACATGTCTTACCTCTCACTGATGAGGTTAATGTTGATGAAGTATTATGTGTTTTCTCAACTGTGTACTATTTTCCCCTTGCAACTAATAAAGAAAATGTAAAGAGTCATTTTAAGATCAGGAAAATATCCTGTTTGTTATCCATCTACCTACCCTGCATTTAACATCAACTGAAATGTCCTTCCTGAACCAGATTTTATGATGATGATTACAAAATGGTGCCTTTCTAAAACCAACACTTCCATCATGCTCTCAGTTGATGTTTTATCTGTTTCCCTCTTTCTCTTTGTCTGTCCCTCTGTCTCAGTCTCTCTCTTCTCTATGAATTAACAAATTACTTTTTTATTCAAGGGATTATTGCTTGTTACTTTTCTTATTTACTTTGAGGTTTAAATCCTACCAGATTTGCTTAGGGGAGTCCCTTTCAAGCCAGTTATTTCAAAATGTGAATGTGCCCCCTCCTCCATTTTCTTTTTGTGGGTTATTTTCTTACTTTCTGGTAAAAGAAGATATTGTGGGCTTATCTTTCTTAGTACCTCTTCTCTCCCCTAGCCCTGGCACCAGCTATTTCTACAAGGAGTCATAACTCCTTTGAATGGGAAAAGATATTTAGAAACCAAGATCTCGATATGAAATATGCTCATTGCTAATGCAACATTATTGCTGGGGTGTCAGAGTAATACCTTCAATCCCAATCTTATCTTCCCCCATTCTTTTTTTGTAGTTGCCTTCTTTTACAGTGAGACCTGATTCCCTGCAACATTAACACATTTACTTACTTACTCGATCTTACAGTATACATAAAACTTTTTGAGAATTTTTAGTATAATATATAAACTTACTAAAAATTAATTCCAGAAACATTTTGGTTGCACATTTCAGGTGTGGGTATTCTCGCACGAATTCTGAAAATGGTTGGAAGAAGAGAATAGAGTGTAACTCATCATTCAGTTTCCTATCTCTGCCTTATTAAAATTGCAGGCCCATGAGCAAAGCAGTTGCCACTATGTTACTTAGTGATGTGTCATGCCAGTCCTTTCATTAATAAAAGTTCCATTGGTACTTTTAAACAACACATTTTTTTTAAAGTACAATATCTCACTTTTTAAAAGTACAATATCTCACTTTTGGGAGATATTGTACTGGGAACTCTTCTTAAATTTTTTTTTTTTTAGTTGTAGATGAACACAGTATCTTTGTTTTATTTATTTTTTGTATGTGGTGCCAGGGATCAAACCCAGTGCCTCATGCACATGAGGCAAGTGCTCAACCACTGAGCCACAGCCCCGGCCCCTTGTACTGGGAACTCTTAAGCACCATTTGGATGCCCATAAACTGAACATTCATAATGTTCATTAGAAAAATGCCTGAGGAGATTTAAGATTGAAACATGAAAAAAGACAAAGAAAACTTTTTCCAAATTCAAATACTCAAAGAGGTTAAAGAATGCTTTAGAAAAGGTAAAGTTAACACTACCTTCAAACAAATGATCTTTTAAGAAAATGAGCTCTATCTTTTAAATGTAAAATGGTGAAACTAAGAAGGCTATGGGCTCCATTACCAGAAGAATGTATCAGTTTTGCATGAAAATTCAGAGTGGAAAAGAACTTCAGTAGATTACAGGAATGGGAATGAAGGGAAGGGAGGGGAATGAATCTGATATAACTCTCCTATGTATATATAAAAATATATGACAGGGAACCCTGAAAGGGTAAAGTTTCTAAGCTGGAAAGCTTGAATTAAAATGTAAAAGATTAGGTATTATTAAGTTCCTCTGTTACACCCAGATTCCTGAGATAGTTAAGACAACGCCCTACTGGCCATTTAGCCTGGACCCTGTGCAGTTTGTCTCAGGGCCCGAACCAATCAGTTTGAATGTGTACCCTGCTTAGGAGTGACCAATCACCCCCGCCCCACCTGTTCCCGCCAATGAATGTGCTAATCACGTTTCAGAGTTGTTGTTCAATTTTCCCGCACCTCATGATGATTTGTTCTGAAGTATGCAAAGCCTCCCGCCCTCCCCAAAAAGTGTACTTAAGCTCTGCCTGAACCTCTGCTCTGGGCTCTGGGCCGCTCTCCCTTCCTGAGTGAGCCTTGAGCCTCAGCGCGCTGAATTAGGATCCTCTTCAATAAACTCCCTCCTGCCCATTGCATGAAGCTGGTCTCTTGTGGTCTCTTTCTCCAACGATTCGCTGGATCCTTACAACCCCACCATTGTGTACATACCCAACACTGGAATCCTAATTAGAATAAGATATATTATATGCTTGTATAATTATGCCAAAATGGATTCTATTGTCATGTATAACTAAAAAGAGCCAATTAAAAAAAAGTATGAAAAAAAGAAAAAGAAAATTCAGCGTGGTTCCAGAATTCCTGACACTACCTGTAGTCTGGTAGGATTCTTCAAGTCATAATTTTTGGACTACAAGTTGTACAGAACACAGAACTTAGCAGTCTTCATGATCTGCATTCTAGGTGGGTTAGGATTCCTGTGTGCTATTAGTATCATTGAGTCATATATTTTTATAGTGCAGTAGGACCTTGAAGTGTATTTACACAAACCCCTGTTGCAATAGAGGAGGGGAAGTGACTTGTCCAAAGATGTAAAAGCCTGGAGGGTTCTTGTTGTAGTAGAATTCAGGCACAGAATGGATGGTTGGATTGAATTATTTTATGTTCCATTTTACCTTGAGATTCTGAGTATATTTTCTGATTTCCAGAACAGTGATCTTGCCACTTTACCCTCAGGGGACATTGGATTGTGGGAGAATAGGAATGGAGCTTTAGAAAGAAGAGTTATTATTTGCTATTTTAAATATTGATCTTCCTGGAAAGATTTTTCTTGAAGAAAGGTATTTGGGAACCATGACGTGATTCAATTGTAATGCTATCCAGGACTATATTACAGTCAGAAGTGCTTGCCATATGTGAGTACATCTTTCAAAATATTGAAGTATCTTTGCAGCTAGGAAACTTGATGAATGCCAGAACTTGGCTAGAAATGTTTGTCAACTTTTGGCAGCCTTACCACTGCTGGCCTTGGTATGCTTCTCTCTATGGCCAAGTGACTTTTCAGTCAGAAAGCCCACTAATATTTCTAATTGCTTCTGAAATTCTTTTGAGCTATACAGCCTATTTTTCTCTCTTAAATGGTGTGTAGTTCTATGCCACTAATATTTCTTAGGAGGGAGACATGCAAACACTTTTTCAACAAGATGGAGTATAACTAGGGGTCTATTTTAGTGTAGGATGCCAATATCTCAGACTATGTGATAGCCTTTTTTTAAAAAAAAACAATTTGACTAGCATTAATTATTCTTGTGAGTCTTTATTCAAAGGTCTTTCCATTATTATAAAGTGGAATGAGCGTAAATGTGCACAATTACAAGTTCAAGTAATAGTTGCTTCATGTTTTTTGCATGTCTCAACCGATTTCTGCTTTCCAAATATACAAGTGCTCCAAATGAGGATTTGAAATACTGAAGACATTTAGCTTATAGAATGTGACATACAAAGGTGACCATAAATTTACTGAGTATCCTCCCCATAATAACTCACCTTCCCCCAAAAAAGTGACATTATGAGCTGGGATTGTGGCTCAGTGGCAAAGTGGTTGCCTTACATATATAAGGCACTGGCTTTGATCTTCAGCACCACATAAAAATAAATAAGTAAAATAAAGGCTTTGTGTCCATATACAATTAAAAGAATATTAAAAAAGTGACATTATAACAAAATGTCTTTGTGGCCTCTGCTAACTCCTTTACTTCCTTCCACAAACATGTATTTAATACCTGCACGTGTCAGACATTATGTTTGACAGTGAGGAAATGGAGGTAAGCAAGAACTATATGAGACTCCTGTATCTTTTGATATTTAGAGTATTGGGATATACATATGTAAATAGGTAAAATACAAATGGGCTAAAATAGGGGGAGATCTAAGAAACAAGGGGAACTTAATCCAGTTATGGGACTTTTGGAAGTGACATTTAAACTGAGATTGGGAGACTGAGAAGTTATAAAGGCAAGGGAGGGCTGGAAGAGAATGTTTTCTGAGACAGGAAGATTGTAGGAAAATGCCCAGAGGAAAGAAAAACAGCATGAGAGACACAGCTTATAATGGAAGGACAATAGTACAATTTAGAGTGTAAGTTTGTGAGAGGTAAGAAATGTGGCTAGATTGTAAATCAGTTCCCCTGAGGGCTGTAACCTTGTCTGTTTTGTTCAAAATACCTTTGCTATTATCTCCCACAGTTCCCTGTCACATAGTAAAAATTCAAAAAATATTTGTGGAATAACAACAACAAAGATAACAGCCATTTAATTATGAAACAGAAAGCATTTTAAGTGCTTTATTCATGTGCAAATTCATTAAATCTTTACAACACATTATCAGGCATTTCTTCTTCTTCCTCTTCCTGTTATTATTATCCTCATTTTTATAGATAAGGAAACAGAAGCTCAGTGAGGTTAATCTAATAGCCTCTATAATCTAATAGTTAATGATTAGAAGATTTTCAGTTTAAATCCAGGAAATCACAGACTGTCTTGATTCTAATGGTAAACATTCTACTGTAATCTTAAATTTCCCCTAATAAAATGAGAAACCACTGAATATTTTAATATTTTGAATGTTTCCAAGATGACCACGAGAGCAATCTGAAGAATGGATTTTAAGTGGGAGCAAACCAGAGGTAAGAAGTTCTTTTGATAATGATGGTGGTTTAGATTACGGTGTTGGCATTGCAGATGGACAGAATTAGTCAGGAGAGGGAGGAAGGGGAGAGACAGGGAGAGAGGAAGACAGAGAGAGAGAGAGAGAGGGAGAGAAAGAGATTCAGTAGGGTTTGGTGGTTGATTGAATTAAGGTATATATGAGGGAGAAAATAAATTAAGAAAGATCTTCAGGTTTCTGACAATTGCATTTGGGTATTTGGTGATGCAATTCACCTAGACAGTCAATAGGAAGAGGGGAAACAGGTTTGAGATAGTAGGTCCAAAGATGGCAATTTAATTTTGGGTATAATAAATGTTGCAACACAGGGTCCTGTGAGCACTGGAGAGTTCTTGTCTCATGCACCCAAAAAATAAAGTACGCAGACAATGGAGGATGAGAATCCAGTTGCAAATTTATTAGAAGCAAGGAGAACTCTGATAGCATGAGGGTGATCTCAAAGAAGGTATCATCATTGGCTCTCTGTCTAGGGCTTTTTATACTGTTTTGATGAGGAACTTACCTTTGATTGGAGAGTCCTCCTGATCATTTTCTTTCTCTGAGTTGAAGCTGTACAATTTTAATTTATTTCCCATAATGGATGATTTAATATGTTTGTTAACCTGAGTTCACCCTGTGCGTGTTACTTAAAACAAAAGAATTACTTGGCTTCGAAACAACTCTTTGGGATTGACTAATGTTAGGGGAGTCAAGGAAAACAAAAAGAATGTATGTAAATTCAAGCATACATTCAGTATGTATGGCCTTCCAGTAAGGCAGTCAAAACCAGAAAAAAACATCTTTAATCTAGGGTTTCAGTCTGGGGTGGCAGGCCTGCTTTAATGTGTGTTATTTGGGAGATATTCAAGTGTACATGCCCAATAGAGACTGAATAGACTTCTCTCATGCATAAAGAAGACATTCAGGATGTTCAGGATGGAGATAAAGATGATGATAGAATCATTAATATGTAGCTAGCATTTGAAGCTAGTGTAGATGTCAGTCTATTTTTTTTTTACTGCTATAACAGAACATCTGAGAATAGATAATTTGTAAAAGCAGAGGTTTATTTCTCACAGTTTTGAAAGTTGGGAAGTCTAATATCAAGGTGCCAGCATCTAGTGAGGGCCATCTTATCTCAGGGCAGAAGGTGAGAGAGTAAGAGTTTGAGAAGTGAAGAGAAGGGAGGAGGTTGAACTTGTTTCTTTATAAGGAACCCATTTCTGTGATAATGGTCTTAATCTAGTCACCAGAGCAGAGCCCTTATGACCTAAACATCTCTCAAACATCCCACCTCCCAGCACCTCTTTGGGGATCAAGTTTCTAATACATTAACTTTGCAGGTGACATTCAAACTATAGCAGTGGACAATTGTACTTATGTTGGAAAATTGTGTACATTGACAAAAACAGAGAATCTATGACAGTTCAAATAAACACCAATACCTAACTGACAGGGGAAAAAGCACCTATAAAGGATATGGGAAAAGTGCAGACAAAGGAATAGGAGGAAAAGATAAGAGGATGAATATAAATAAAGATGAGCAAAAAGAATTTCTCAAGAAGAAAATGTTCAACAATGTCCCAATACTACTGAGACACAGGAACTAAAAATCTTCCATTGTGTTTATCAATGATGCAGAGGTCTTTGGTGACCTTGGAAAAATCAATTGCATTGTTAAGGGGTGTGTGGGGTTTGGTAGGGAGGGTAAAAGTCATATTTCAGTGTATTACAGGGTAAGTTGCAGGTAAGAAAGTTAAATATCAAATTATAGAAGCAAATTAGTTGTTTCCATGGAAACAAGATTCAAGGACTCAGGGATTTGGGGTGAAAAGAGAAATTGGAAGTCCTAGGATGGCTGTTAATTAGTTTAACAGAATTGCACCTAGGAGTCAATGGCATAAGGATGTAGCAAGAGGTAGTAAGAGGATAGAGGAAGCAGGAAGAAGGCCAAGAAGTTGTAGAGAGTTTCAATATACATGTGGTTCATTGATTAAATTGGATTCAGACCAAAAAATCAATCAGTGAATACTCTGTGCTCTGAAAGAATCTCACTGTCCTAATTTAACTTCAGCAAAATAATCTGGGTATATCCAGAAACAATGATTGCAGTGTGGCTGGTGTTGCCATACAGCTACAGAGGCTTGATCTGGTTCTTGTTCTCCTGAATCCTCCCAGAGAGCAAAATGCACACTGTGAATATCTGTGTCCTGGATACAGAACTTTACCTCATGGACCAGGGAGCTAAGTCAAGGACATGAACAGTTTTCTGTATTAATAGCTTCTATAGGCCTGGCAAGATTCTTGGGATTTATTTTCTTTATGAAGAAGCCTGAGTTTTTATCTTTTCTGGAGTTCCTGTGCAGTCTTCTCTGCCTAAAGGTGAAAGCATAGATCTCCTGAAACACAGATACCAGGAAGTAGAACAATGTATTAGCTGTAAAGATGGGCTTTGAAGTTAATTCTAAATAGGAAACTTAGCTGTACCACTTAGAGAAGTACAAAAAAAACCCAGACTGATACATAAAAGGCAAAGATTGATAAATTTGGCTTCATTAAGATGAATATTCTAAATGCAATCATGATATGGTTGCATTTAGAACTACCATTTTATTTTGTCTTCTATTGTCCTTTTTGATTAGAGCCTCTATTCTTACTTTATGGCCTTGTTTTGGATTATCTGAATATTTTCAAATTCCTTTTTTCTTTGCTATTATTTTTTTAGCTTTATCTCTTTGTGTTTCTAATGGTTTCCCAGAGATCACAATATACATTTTTAACTTCTCTCTTAGAGTTAATATTGGACAACTTCATGAAAAATGTAGAGCCTTGAAACCACATAGGTCCATTAACATTAACTCCTTTCCAACATCCTTTGTGTTATAGTTGTCATGAGTATTCCATTTACATACATTATAAACCCCACAAGACAAGGTTATTATTTTGCTTTAAGTAGTCACAAGTATTTCAAATAAATTTTTTTAAAAAAAGTATAGCCATTCACATTTACCTTGGTATATACCAGCTTTGAGGAAGATGCAATGGCTTTTAAGAGAAGGAGCTGGCAATGGAGACCTAGAAGAAACAACTAGAAGTGTAGGAGGAAATCCAGGAGAATATGGTTTAAAGGAAGCCAGAAGAGGTAAATGTTTTAAGAAGAAGGGAATGGCTTTCGGAGAGCAACTACCCAATCTGCGAATACCACCGCAGGAGCGTGAGCTGTCGTCTACCCTCTCTTCCATTCACCATTGCAACCAATAAAAGCTGTTCTTACTGGTAAAAAAAAAAAAAAAAGGAGGGAATGGTGAGCAGTGTTCAAAAGTATTTAAAAGTCAAATAAGATGAATGAAATGATGGTGGATTTAGTTACACAGAGGAAATTTGGTGATTGTAAACACTGACTAGGTAGCATGAGAAGGATGTAAGCCAAATTGGAGTGAGGTGAGTGAGTAGTGGGAGAGAGAAAATATAAACAGGGAAGATAGACAACTTGAGAAATTGTAAAGAAGGGGAGAAGAGAAATTAATGGCTGGAGGATGGTATCAAGTTAAGGGGTCAAGTGAAGTTTCTAGTTGTTTTAATTCAGCAATCTGAGAAAGTATAAAAGTTAGTAGGAAGAATCCAGTTGAAGAGCTGAAATTAAATATGTATGATGGAAAGGGTATAGTTGTTCATATATGATTCTCGTGAAGCTGGAGAAAGGACACAAAGCACATGAGAAAGGCTAGCTCTCAATGATGAGAGAAATGTACACAAAAGTGGGTTGGTATATTGGCTATTGTGGAGATGTGGAAGTTGACATATGATAGCTTTTTTTCTTTCTCTCTGGAAAGTACGAATTGATATCACCTAATTTGTGAGCTAAGGGGAGAGGAGAATGTGTTGGAAGTTGAAGGAAAATAGACAAGATTTGGAATAATTGTGAGTAGAGTGTGAGTTGACCAGGGAGATGGAATAACCTCTCAGATCATGTAAAAGTGACTTACTACATAAGGAGAATACGTAATATATTTCATAATTTACTACTAGGAGACACTTTGTTTCTTGGCTTTAGTTTTAGAAGTAGCAGGTGATTGATTATTGATTACAAAAACCAATACAACTTTTAAGTGGTTTGCATACTTACAGTGACACTATGGTAAAAACAGTTACTTAAACTTATTTCCCTTCTCTATAAAATAAGGTCTATAATACTAGTCCTTGCCTCATAGAGTTGCTATGAGAATTAAACTTAAGTTAATATGTGTAGAACCTTAGCCTGATACATTGTAACCACTCAGTGGCTCAGTAACTGATAGTTACTATTGTTTGCTGATCAGCTGATTCTTATTCTATTATCTGGTCTTTGAGGGATGCTAAATTACAGTCAAAAGGTGCTAGTGAGTGGCCTGAAATCAGTATATGGAATTAGTTGAATGATTATACTCCCTTGTAGTCTCAAAATCTATGATAACTTGGGGTGTCCATCTTGACTATATCTTGTGCTCCTGTTATTCGTATTTGTGGGTCAGAACCCTTAGGAAGGCTTTGTGGAATACTGCATGTAAATGAGTACTTAATCATTGACTGATGTGATGAACTTGGATAGAGATAAGTTGACATATATCTGAGGGCAGATGGAAGACAGAATGTCTACATAATTTCATCTGGTGATAGCCAAAGTCATGAAATTGAATCATCAAAATTAAATCAGAGAATTAGAGAATCTTGTATTTGGAAGGGTCCTTTAAGGCCATCTGGTCCAACCTTCTACACAACATTGGAATCCTCACTACAGCATCTGTAAGAGAGAATATCAAGCCAGTTGGGAAAGAGATTATGGCAAATGATGTAAAGCCAAATGACATTTCAAACAAAATGTAGATTCTAAGGCTCTGGGTGCTTTGGTTTTAAACCAGATCCAGAGAAGACACAACAACAGGAAGAGTTCACACTGTGAATCTGTTTCTTTTCAGATATAGAAGGCAAAGGGAGAAGCCTCACTTGTTATTTCTGTTGCTAACTTTTGTTTGCTAGCTGACAATGGTATTATACTTTAAATCAATTTACCCATCAATGAATAGGAAATGACATGTTTTTATCTTGTACAGGTATTTCCAAAAAGTGAATTTATTAAAAAAATCATTAATCAGAGATGTGCAAATGTAAGCAGACTGAATATTCTTATATATCTGCAGCCAAAGTGGCTTTGGTTTAAAGCCAAGAGGCCAACTTGGGTAATCTATTCTTAGGGTGAGCTTTTTGCTTCTTTTAGGGTAGAAAATTTTTGTGACTTTTTAGTTAACTAGTTAGGGCTGATTTTATGTAGAAGTGTATGATATCAGATGTGTTGGAAAGATCCAGAACCATCGTCTCCTTTCTCTCCCTTATCTCTTTCATCTGCTGTCAGATGCCTGAAGCTTACCATTAGAGCTTCGGCTTTTTGGCTTATGATATTGATATCTATGAAAATCACAATGCCTCTGGCAAATGTACTACAATGGTTGGGTATCAGTCATTTTTACCCCTTTCCAGGAATGAGGAAGATTGTTAAAGTGGAAATAGCAGCAAAAAAAGAAAAAGAAGGAAGACACTTAATTCCTGGGGAGGAGACAATATTGGGGACATTGAAAGAAACTTTCGCATAATTCACAATTTACCCTGTGGCCAACCTTGCTCCAGGTATAAAGCAGAGCAGTATGGTTTTACTTAAGCCTTTGGTCCCTTATCTCCACCACATTCCAATTCCTATTCTCCAGCTATTTTGAAATTAGAAGTTGAATGAGCTGTGTTTTAGATTTTATTTTTTTTATTTAAAAAAGAATATTTAATTATTTCACCTTTCTAAGACTTCTTTTGCCTTAATGGAAGAAAATGTTCAGTCCAGGTTTGTAGTTGTGTTAATGCTTAGTCTATGGAAACCATTCAGTTTCACCAATCTTCAAACACCCTGATTTATTACAAGGGTTCAAAAGATCCAAAGATGTGAATTAGGATGCATTAAATGTTAGGAAGTCTTAAAAGTTCATAGCAGTAGCAGGAGAATACCTTAAGAGTGGGAAACATGATTAGGTTTATATTTTGATTTTCACTTTGAAAGGTTAGGTTTCTATCTACTTGAAAAGAGGACATAGATTAATGCAAAATTGATGCTAAGAATACAGAGAGGGCAAAGACTGGATCTAGTTCTTGTTATTGGGGTCTACTAGTATAGTGTTCTTATAGGCTTTCAAACTCTCCATGCTAATGACAATGAATGAGAAACACAGGGAAAAATGAGCCCGAGGATGAATGATCCATTCCAATCTATTCCAACAGTGAGAATTACTTCCATATGACTCACTTCCTTAAATTTGTAAGATGTCTTATTAATCCAGATGTAAAATATCTTGGTGCTAGGATAGATCCATTTAAACATTTTATTTTTACATTTTTTGTTAATTTTATATTTTGACATTTTTCAGATTTAACAGTGAAAGTACAAAAATAGTACCATAGTCCTCTCTTTAACTATGGTTTGGATTTCTATGGTTTTAGTTAAAAATGGTCAACTGTGGTTCAAAAAGATTAAATGGAAAATTTCAGAAATAAACCATTCTGAGTTGCATGATGAACTGTCATGCCCTCTTGCTCCATCCCATGCAGGACATGAAACATCTTTCTCCAGAGTATCTACACTGTGTGAGGTGAAATAAAGCTTCCCCTTTAGTCACTTAATAGTTATCTTAGTTATCAAATCAACTATAGTGATAGGCCATGCTTTTGTTCAAATAGTCCTTATTTTATTTAATCATGGCCTCAAAGTACAAGGAGGCACAAGGGTATAAAACACAGGACAGATTAACTGTGGTAGTATGTGGCCAATCTGCATGATATATAGGGAAAAAATAGCCCAGAAAATATAGGGTTGGTTACCATCTGCAGTTTCAGGCACCCACTGGTGTGTGGGGGTCTTGGAGCATATTTCCCACAGATAAATGGGGTGTTTTTGTACAAACAATCCTCATATACCCTTTACCCATAACCCTAAAATGTTCATATTTTACCACCTTTGTAGTCCATGTATGTAAGTGGGTATGAATATTCTATATCTTCATAATATGTATATATGAGTGTATGTATGTAGGCTTTTCCCTTCTTATCAATTTTATTTATTTATTTTTCGGCTATGTGAAGCAGTATCCTGGTTCAAAAAGTCAAAATGTTGCAAAATTATACTTAGATCAGTGATGTCCTTGACCTATTTCTTCTTCTTTTTTCCCTTCTCCCCACCTTTTCTACCCCACCCCCATATGCCAATCACATTATTTTATGTTTTATCCTTCCTACTTATTTTTCACAAATTAGCATATTCATGCATATTTTCTTATTCCATGGACATAGAAGATAGATTGGAAATTTACTTTTTATTTTCACCAGGTAGAAATGGAGACTTTAAGAAAGTACAATTGACGGTCCCCATCTCCTGTTCCTAGGCTTACTTCATATTGTTCTTATATCATTTTAGACTTCACTTCCTTCTACCGGGATTCCTAGACTTGTTATCAAGATCCAGACAAATCCCCTTAAACTGTGCTCCCAAATCTCTCCCAAATTCCATATTATTAACATTAAGTCACACTTATAATTATTTTTAAAAAGAAAGAAAATTTACTTCTTATTCTCCTAGTTAAAAGACTTGGGTGCTTTCTTAAGTATATCCTATTCCTGATTTCAGTAGTCCCTCTCTTCCTGGCTACCTTCAGGGCTTGAACACATGTGCATGTTCTAATCTACTTATTACAGAGAGCTCAGACAGCAATGTAGCTTTCCATCTTGGCCTCACTTAGGGCTAATGTTTTTGGTACAGATGTAAAAGCCAGTAAAGAGCAGAATGGTCCAAATTAAAAGAACTAAGCAGAATAAAGAATAAAAATTCCAACTCTAACTTCATTCATAAAGAGAGATAAAATTATATAAGGCAAATAAAATAAATCATAAGAAATGAAACAGTTTTAGACACATGTCAATTTTCTTCTATTGAAATAAATAATTTATTTTAGCAGTGGAAACACTCATTTCAATATTAGAAAAATAATGCTATTTGTTTTCAGCATAAAATAACCCTCAGGTGGAATAGACACATTGATTTTTTAAAAATGGATTTCAAATAAATCCAATGTCTTCATAATGAAAACTTACAACATTCACCAGAATATAGTAGTTACATAAGCCAGTGGCTTCCCAAGGAAAGAGAAAATTGCATTCCCTTCCTTTCATTGGTTTTTGTTAAATACAATTTGTCCATTCCGTTTGACTGGCCAATTTGATTGCAGTGTTCTAAAACTCAGCTAGGTGCAATATAGATAGATCCACAGGCTTGACTTAGGAAAACCAAGCCCATACAGCACAATAATTGGATCCACACATTAATTAGATCCAGAGATAAACTTCAGCTTATTTTCACTGGGTTTCTGGGCTGAAGGAATCTAGAAACAGGGTGCTTTGATATTCTGATTGTCTACAATATTTGGTACCAGAGAACAAGTATGAGAAAGCAGAACAGCTGGGGAACAACTATAATCAAATGCAAATACCTCGGAGTCTCTACCACAAAATAGCAAAGACAGCAGAATGATGCCCATTTCGATCAATAATAGCCAGTCTCCCTCCCCTGGAAATTTTCACACACAATAATCACCACTAAAGCTGTTTCCTTTTTGCCAAATTGAAACATTCAGTGTATAGGTATGTTGTCTGACAGTATGCAGGCTCCTGATAAAGTATTAATCATGCAGCTAAATGACCTGAGTCCCCAACCAAATAATGCAAAAATAACATCATCTTCTTAAAATTAATTCATTGAAAGAAGCTTTAAAAAGAGATGTTGGGAACAAAGTGGTTTATGTTGCTGCAGTAAGACTCTATTATAGCAGGTTCACACTGCAGCAGTATAAAATAAACATAATGTTGTTTGGTGGTAGAAGTATTCCAGGGAGCTAACAGGTATCTGAGCATGTATCAAATTCCTTAGCTAACAGTTGAATCCATTCATTACTTTCTGATCCCACTTTAATCCATTTATCCAATAAATGTCTACTGAGTACCTACTATGTGTCAACTGTCTGCATCATTCACTAGACAAGACCCATTTGACTACCATGACTCTTGTGATGCATTCAAGACATAGCTACTAGATCAATATTGTCAAAACACACAGTGATTATTTCATGAAATTTAGACAACTCATTGCTCAAAAACATTTCTTAACACCCTGTTGCCTATCATTAGATTCCAACATATTTTCTTGACATTTAGATCTCTCTGCAAAATGTGTCCCTCCAGATTTAGCTTCCACATTTTCCCCACTAAACTGCAAGCTCTTTGGTTGCAGTTTAGTTCATTGCAATGAACATTCATTGAGTATTTACCATGACTAGTGACTGTGCCAGGCATGGGGATAACATGGTGAATAAGACAGGAAGAATTCTTGTTATAGTGGAGGAAGCTGACACAAGAAACTAATACTTTCAATATAATGTGGTTTAAGTGCAATAACAAGACTTCGCACAGGGTACTCAGCAAGCACAGAGGAAATGCTTGTAACTCAGAGTTGAAGAAGGGCTTCTTTGAGAGCTGCAGGCTTCAAACCTTATTCAACTTTGTATTTCCAGACTGTTGTTTTTCTGTTCTTCTCCTCTTTGCCCAGAATGTCCTCTTTTTCATCACCATTTTGCCTTTTAGAGATCCTGATCAAATGCTGCCTTCCCCATGATGGCTCTCCTGGTTTCGGAAACCAGTAAACAACCAGGAAATGAAATTATCCTCTATAAGAGAAAATAACTACAATCAGTTCAAGATTGATGATGTTGGCCATCTGTAGAAGTAATTTAAGAGACCATCACTAGTGTGCCCATCTCTCTCAAATGTAGCTCTTCAGCTTAGAACTCCACCCTGAGAGCTCGCTCTGTATATTCAACTGCCAGCTTGGCATTTCAATTTGGATGTCACTCAAGCCACTGAAATGCAACAGGTCCCAAACAGAATTAGTTATCTTTTCCTTTCCACTAGTCTGTTTCTGTTCCAGTGTTTCCCATACCAGGGAATGGCACCACAATCTATCCTGTTGCTCAAGAGAGATTCATGGCAGTCATGGTTGACTTACTCTATGCTCTGTATTCACTCGGTTGCCAAGTTTTATTGATTCTACCTCTTAAATGTTTCTCTACATATCCACGGTTATTGCCCTTTGTCACCTCCTGCTTGGAACATTACAAAACCCTCCTGTTTGGTCTCCCTACTTTCAGTCTTGTTTTCTTCCAAATATCACTCCTGGGGCTGGAGATGTGGCTCAGCGGTAGTGCGCTCGCCTGGCATGCGTGCGGCCCGGGTTCGATCCTCAGCACCACATACCAACAAAGATGTTGTGTCCTCAGCACCACATACCAACAAAGATGTTGTGTCTGCCGAGAACTAAAAAATAAATATTAAAAATTCTCTCTCTATCTCTCTCTCTCTCTCTCCTCTCTCACTAAAAAAAAAAAAAACAAAAAACAAATATCACTCCAATCTCTAGTCAGAGTGATTAAAAAATGAAATATTGGTTAGGTTAGGCCCATCCTTTAAACACCTTAACAAATTGTGTTTTCCTTTACAGCAAAGTCCAAAGTCTGGCAATGGCTTACAAGCCTTCTCAAGTTTAGCCTCATCTCTCTTCATTCTCCAGTCACTCCCTGCATTGGTCATCTGTTGAACTTCTTTTAGTTCCCTGTGAATAATTTCTTACCTCCTATCCTTCATTCATGCTGTTTCCCCTGCCTAGAATACTCTTTCTTTGGATCTTTATGTGGTCGACTCTGATTTCTCGTCTAGATCTCACTGCTTCAGCAAGGTTTTTCTAATAATTCAAAGACAGTTGCTTTCTTAGTGTATTGGGACTGCTTTAACAAATAGTGTATGCAGAGTTGTTTATTAAAAAAAAAGGAAATTTCTTTTTTACAGTTCCAGAGGATGGAAAGTCCAAAGAAAGGAGTCAGCAGATTTGGTGTCTGTCCTCATAGATGGTGTCTTCTCACTGTGTCCTCAAAAGATGAAACGTACAAGGGATCTCTCGGAGGCATTTATATAAAAATAAAGGCACTAATCCCATTTTGGGGCTCTATTATCATGATCTAATGACCTCCTAAATGCCCCACCTCCTAACACTATCAATTAGGTGTTAGGATTTCAATATAAGAGTTTTGGAAGGACACAAACATTCACACTAAAGCAGTAGTTTATAAGACAATACAGGTAATTCTTCTGAGTCTGGTCCGTACTTATCTTGGAACCTCCTTGCAATAATAACAGGCTTGTCTTATTGTATTTTTATTTCTGAGAAAGATGAGAACATTGTTTAAATTTTATAATAAGAACAAAAAAGAAAAAAAATCCCATATTCTGGTTTATGTATCATTTTGAGTAAAATAAGTCATCTCCATCTTGTCTCTCCCTAATTGTACAAACTGTCACAAATGGAAATGATGTTTCTTTTTCTCATCTCTCCTTTGGCACTTAGTTCATAACATACCTGCTCTTTTTTCATACTTTAAACATATTGTATATATATCATTTCTTTTAGCAAGCAGGGACATGGTGACTTATTCATTTATGTTCTATTTATATAGAATATATGTGTTCAGTAAATATTTGTTAACTGTATTATAGCACATGAAATAATTATAGATGACATATCTGATCATGTTGATTATATTTCTTAAATTTCTATTCAGTGTTTTCTTGTGTCTCTAACACCATTGCCACTGCCTTCAGGCCTCATATTTTATCCCCCTAGGTTACTCCAACAGTTTCTTGCCTTATACATATCTGCTCTAATACTGCATTCTCCTCCCCAAGGTCAGGGTGTTTAAAACACGTCTACAAATTCCTACTTTCTCCAGAATAATAAGCCCACTCATTAGAATGGCTTCTAAGACCCTTTATGGTATGGCCCCTACTTCCCTATCAAGTTCTTTTCTCCCTTCTCTGCCCCCTTTTTGTATTCTTCAGTCATACTAATTTATGTGCTGTTTTCTTTAACACAAGGATCTTTCATAACCCACTTCTTTGCACATTCAGCTGGGTCTGTCTGGAATAAATGTCCCCCCTACATATAATTTCTGTATATATTTTAAGACACAGCTCTAGACATGATTCATCTGGAAAGCCTTCCTGGCCCTTCCTCACCTCGCCCACCTACATTATCATCTCACTTTCTTAACATCTGCTGCTAACTTCTATCATAGTACTTACTATATCTACCCATCTCTCTATTCATATTTCCTCTCCTCCTAATAACAAAACTAAACTGTGAATTCTTCAGGGATATGGACCATGTCTGTCCTGCTTATGATAGTGTCTCCAAGACATAGTTCAATGCCTGGCATACATTAGGTGCTCAGGACACATTTAATGAATGAATGTTCTAGGGCTGCTGGTGCTCTAGGCAAGGGATGAGCAACTCCCAGGAATTGAATTAGAACATATCAAAATGTATGCTATTGGAACAATGAATAAGCAACCTTACTAGGCTCAATAGTTGATTGTAGGATGCATCTTCAAATAAGTCAGAAAATTTTATTCCCTGCCCTCCAACACAGTGGTAAGGCAAGAGGAAAAAGATGCATTTTATGTTTCTAGTGATATAAAAATATAACTGCAGCCACAATAGCAATAGTAATTATTTATTAACTGCTTACTTTTGGCTCAGGTACTATAATACATAACATATGTGGATTGTCTCGTTTAAAATGCACAGTAATTTTCTGAATTACTATTCACAGAAGAGTAGGTAGGTACTATTATTTTTCACAGTTTACATATGAGAATGCTAAAGCTCAAGGTTAGATTAAATATTGTTTCCTATAGGCTACAGAACTAATAAATGGTAAAGGTTTGGTTCAATACAATTTCTGTCCAACTTAAAACCCCAGGCTCTAAATCACTTGCCCTCAATTGTCAAGAAAAGGGTTAAACTTTAAGACATAAAAACCGACATACAGTCTTGCACAGATGCATACACAGTACCACTGAGGATGCGTTTAAGAAGAATCCAGAACACAAGTTCCTCAATCAGTTTCCTTCCTGCTACTTCCTTTAAATGTGAATGAAAGAAGTCTCTAAGGAGACAAACTAGAATGTTCAATGTACAGTTTCTCTTCTAACATTTGAGACATTGAAAATTTTCTGAGAAATTTCCATCGGGTTGCTTTTATATATATTCTTTTTTACTAACATCAATTACAAATTCTTGTGGCAAATCATGGAGGGTGAGCACTGGCTACAGAGATGGAGAAACTTGCCAGAGTGTTCCTGGGTGTTAAGTTCCAAATATGGATGAGAGGAGCAGGCACAGAGAAGTTCTGACTATTAGAGCTGTTTCTTCAAAGTGGGTGTTCTCTTGACTATCCCTTAAATAAATCATGGCTTAGAAACCTGATAGGGAAACTATAGTCAAATGTCTCTTTTCTCCTCCTCCTCCCCCTCCCTTTCCCTCTCCTCCTCCTCCTCCTCCTTCTTCTCCTTCTCTCTCTCTCTCTCTCTCTCTCTCTCTCTCTCTCTTTCTCTCTCTCTCTCTCTCTCTCTCTCTCTCTCTCTCTCTCTCTCTCTCTCCCTCCCTCCCTCCCTCCCTCCCTCTCATTTCCACTATGGAGTTTCTACTTTCTAGGTCAGGGTAGATGGGGCACTATTGTGTGTGAGGGCGGGCCTATTTTTTGTTTCCTCTTAATCATTCAAATCATACATCGTCCTTCATATTCAAGTCCCACCTTCCTTGACTGTTTTAATTTTCCACCTACATTCATGATTTCTCACTTTTGTATGTCACTTACATGCCAGAGATTAGGTATTTATGCCATTGCTTTAGCTACACAATTTATTGTAGTAGAATGCATTTGGATGTAGGGAGGATAGTGAGATGACTGTAGTTAGCCAGTGAAGTGACTGGAATTCAGAACAAAAATTTGATTCTGAAAAAGGAGAGCAAGAAGGGCAGCAAAAGGCATTTTCTGCAAATCTTGCCTCAACATTCCAGAGTTGATGTTTTATATGTTATCACTATATAAAAATAAGATGATCTTAATTGAGAATGGTTGCTATTCAGATTACTTAGGAGGGAGTCTACATGCATGTAAAATCCTGCTGTAACCAATGATGGCAACATCTTGTTAGGCACCAGTCTAGGGGCCCTCAGCTGCTGGTTGGCTAGCTTTGTGTTTGTCTCTATAGAGATGGTATTTTAATAGTATTTATCGTAACAAAATTTGCCCTGAAGCAATCTGAATGTATCTGATGTTCCTGGGTTTGTGCTTTATAGTCTATGCCTTCATTATGATCATTCATTTATTAATGTGCTACAGAGGAAAGACTCTCCCATTAACAGACGAAAATGGCAAAAAAGGGTTGTGACATTGGGTAATCAGACTTTTAATGGAGATAAGAAAGCATCAAATATCTTCCTTTCATTTATCAGAGATGAATTCATTTTCAAATATATACTGCTTAACTCTACTCATAGGTACTGAAATATTGCTTTTCTTGCAGGCCATTTTGAGTGCTAATTGCATTTAAACATTGGGTATGAAATCATTTAACCTGAACCATATTTGTAGACAGTGTACAAACATTTCCTCTCAAAAAATGTAAGAAGAAAAGATGTCTAATGATTTTTTAAAATGTATTAGAGACTGGTGACTGAAAACAGGAATCATAACCAGAAAGATAAATCTAAAGAAATGGAAAGAAGATATAATTAAATCTTAAATAGCTGAATTATTGGACTCAGAAGTTCCTACTTCAGAAAGATCCATTCAGCTACCAAATGCTAATAATTATATATCTGCCTGCTCATAGTTCTGTGGCTACCTATGACCGGTCATCATTCATATGTAGACAGAAGTCAGATTCTAGCTTTGCCCTCTTGGCTATCTTAAGCGAATTACTGGCAAAGTATGAATGCAGAGACTGCAAACGACTGGAAGAGGAGATGACTGGGGAATGATAACAAGTCAAGCAAGGGTAGACAATCATAAGAAAAAAGGAGAGGAAACATGGCAACATTTCTTATTCTTTTAAAAATGTCTCCAGGCTCAAATTAAGAGACACAATAAATATGTATCAAAAAGACTAAAATGTGCAAGCCCATTGATCCAGAAATTCTACTTTAGGAATTTATCTCAAGTAAATCAATAAGGATGTGGGCAAAAACAGAACTGTAATGAAGTTCATTGCAGCATGATTTGTTATACCAAAATATTGGCAACAAAAGTTCAAAAAAGGATTGATTAAATAAATTGTGGAATACCCATAATATGGAATATTATGCAGCCATTAAAATTATGATGTAGTCTCCTTTTATTGGTATAAAATTTCATCATAATTGTTAACTGAAAAAAATCAGATTACAAAACTATCTGCAGTATGATTCTTTAAACTTATACATCAGAAAAAATCCCCA